>NC_142502.1:17532767-17685357 GCF_057876585.1 Rhinolophus sinicus
TTAACAGATGAAGGAATGGCCTTAAATGACATAGATAAGAGGTTCCAGACACAAACCCAGAACTCTGGCTGCAGAGGTCCTGCTCTTAGCAGTTCTGAGGATTCCAGGCTTCATCAGTTAGCTGCTTAAAGACTGCAAGTAGACTATTCTCTCTTTATTATCCAAGGGTAACAATTTGTGGATTGGAACTGTTTGGCCGCAAGGGGGCAAGCTTTCCAAATTCAATCCTGCTGAACAATGACAGAAAACGTGCTGGAACTCGTAACTAATTTACCAAGGACTTTTTTTTTTTTTTTTTTTTTTTTTGTAGCCATAAATCACGAAGTCTCAGCAGTGAGTTGTTCAATGTATGTGGTTATGGCATTTTGAGTCAGAGATAATATCAAGAGTTTTCAAGATTTGTGACACATTACTTAAATGTGTGTTAGTGGTTGAAGGATTACATATCACAAAATACCTTAGTCAAAACTTCCAGACTCTGACCCTTTAAAAACAAAACTACGAGGCCAGAACCAACATATTTGTCATAATTGGGCAGAGATGCTCTGAAAAGATACTGGGTCAATATTTTTTTTCCCTTTCTTCTATCAATTGTGCATTAAAATATTTGTGGAGGGCTGAATGCAACCAGTATTGTTCTCACTTTTATTAGGGTGGTGGCCAGGTAAGTCTAAGTTAAACGTCATTAACAAACCACCCTCAAATTTCAGTGGCTTTTCTGAGAAGAGGTTTAATTTTTCTTCACATGAAATCTGACGAGGGTCTGGGCCATTCTCGAGGCAGCTTTTTACCATGTGATGCTTTGGAATCCAGGCTGAGACTGTAGTCACTGAACCAGGACAAGAGAGGACTTGCACCAGCCATTAAATGCTTTGGGCGTGAAGTAACACATGTGACTTCTATTTACAAGACATTTGTCAAAACGAGTCATGAAAGCCTGTCTACATATATGAGAGTTAGGATAGCATAAGCCTACTGTTTGCCTTAAAGGAGACGACCCCAGAAGTTTCTCCTATTTTTAGGTTACTGTTTCTAGAAGACTAGACAGAGAGTAAACACATTTCTATTATGAAAGATAAAGCATGATTCCAATAGTTACAAGTACATTGATATTATGGCCTCTATGTATTAAAAAGCTAAAACACAGACAATTGTCTACTGACAAATATATTAAGGAAAGTGTTTTACTTAATATGTTTTTAAGTTTGAACTAGGATTTTTCAACCTTTGCACTATTGACAATTTAAGCTGGATGATGTTTTGTTGTAGAGGGCTTTCTGGTGCGTTGTATGATGTTTAGCAGTATCCCGGGTCCCTACCCATTAGATACCAGTAGCTAACACCCCTCTCCCACCCAGACGTGAAAGTTAATATGTCTCTAGTCAGTGCCAAATGTCACCCCAAGGGCAAAATTTTCCTAGGTTGAGAACTACTGGTTTGAACTATTCCCCCATATCATTTTCAACACCCAACCTTGGAGTTAACCCAGTAACATATACATGCATATAGACTTTACATCATACAAAGCACTTTACATGGTTTCATCTCAATAAAATAATTGGAAGAGAAAGGTACTGTTATATTTAACACATAAGGGAACAAGTTGAGAAAGGCAAAATGCTTTGTCCATATCACAGGTGCGTAAATGTCAGGGAGACGACCCAATCTAAGTCCTCTCACTCCAGATTCATAAATATTCATAAGTGTTTATTGAGTACGTCCTATATGACAGGCACTGTGCTAGTTATAGAGGATACAAAGATGAAAGATCCGGTTTCTGCTCTCAGAAGACAGTCTAGTGGATGAAAGAGAAAAATTAACATAAAATCTCTTTGGAGGTAATTAGGTGCTCTGATAGAAGGGCTTATAGGGCGTCAGAGGGAGGGACTTCACCCACAGCGAAGCGGTAGAAACACAATAGAAAGGAAGGAATAATAGGGAGCAATGGAACAAAGCAAATGTTGAATTTTATTTGTGTTACCACAGAAAAATATGAACTGAAATATAGAGAACTGCAGAGCAGATCAAGAGGAAAGAAAAGAATAGTATTCTGGCTGTGAGAGGGAAACATGCTGCGGAGCCCTAAACACGCAGGCAGGAGTTATCTGCATAGTTGCAAGAGATAGAAACACTCTTCACTTCATAGGTGTTCTATAATATCGATTCAAATGAATTTCATTGAACTCAAAGGAGAAATTCTATAGAAAATCATTAAACAACATTTATTTAAAAAACTCAAACCGGATGTCTCTGGAGCAGATAAAAAGGGAATGAGTAAGAATAGGTTTAAAGAAGGGCATCTTTCATACATATAACAAGCAAAATAATTTCTGAAAATGCAGCCTGCTGGAAGGTCACTGGGCAGTTTGTTTATCCAAGGTTTGAGCTTTGGTCACTTGGAACAAACTGGTTTTGCCTTTTGATTTTATTATGTCTTCATAGTTAAATTTCTCAATTATTTTTCAGTGTCAGATTTTTCAACAATGTGGAGATTCCTTAGCGTGTTATTCTCATCCACGTGTGATTTAATGAGGTAGCCAATTAAAAGACAACCTGCTCCATAAAGCATGCTCGCTGGGCTTTGTTCTTTCAACTCCTCATACTGCAGATTGTTATTGAGTAAAACATGTTTTAAATTCCTTGTTTGGAAACCGGAGAGGGTGCAAAGACTGTTTTCTCAAACAGAAGCATCCAGGCCTCAGTGTTCTTTACTCTTCAATATGAATCACTTCAGCCTTTACTCACGACAAGCTGTTCCTTCACAGCTCGCACACAGTGATTCATCTCTTTTCTGTCCCTCTGTCATCTCCCCACCTCAGGCTCACGCTATCCTCTAGGCACATCGTGCTTGTCACCTAGTTTGAAATCTTACTTTTTTTATAGTGTCCTGATTAAACCCTTACTTTTATATCCAACTTGTCCTGATCCGAGTTGTCAAAATTAGTCCTTGATTTCTGTTCTTGGCATTTAGAGCATTCCTGGTGTTAGCTGCGGGAAGTAATTCCACCCTGTGATTCACCCCCTCCCCAATTTCTCCACTTGGCCCTGCAAACAACATAGCCATTAGGAGGAAAAGCACCGGCAAACTCGATATGACAAATCTGGCAAGAGTAAAACTGGAAAAAAATCTATGGGCAGGAGGAGCAGTTTAAAGAGAAGTGGAGAGTTTGGGGGATTAACAGGAGAGAACGTTTCAGGTTCTCTGTGACTTGGGTTAGGGAGGAGGTAGAAGTATGTGGCACAAGAGGGACAGCTTCCTCTGGGTCGAATCTCCCATGGTGCTTGGTTCCCCAGGAGACAGGTTCGCTTACATCCAGAGAGGGAAACCTTGGTCTATAGGAAGAGAGTAGGAAAGAATTGGCTACAGCTCACAGATGTAAGGACTGAAAAACTGCAATCTCTAACAAGAGGAAACGTGGGAAGAGAGGAGAAGAGGTAGCATCAGGAGCAGAAAAAAAAAGTGAAGGGGATGAAGAGGTACAAACTTCCAGACATAAAATAAGTCATGGTGATGTGATGGACAGCCCAGGGAATGTAGTCAACTGTATTGCAATAATTTTGTACGGTGACAGAAGGTTACTAGACTTATTGTGGTGATCACTTCGTAAGGTACCGAAATGTCGAATCACTATGTTGTACACCTGAAACTAATATAATAGTGGATGTCAACTAAAATTTTAAAATAAATAAAATTTTAAAAGGAACCCTGGGAAGGCAAAGGGGGCTCAGTGAGCAATGACTTCTCTGGTGTAACCAGGCCTTAGAGTCTGACATGTTTATTATGTCCTAGTTAGGAGCAGAGCCTGGGGCAGAAATCTGCGCTCTGCCACTGCGCTATGTTGCAAATTTTACTTATACTCTTTAAGTCTCTTTAGTTCTATCCCAAAGAAGTGTCTGTGAACATCGAATGAAATAAAACATGTTGAGCAATTGCGCAATGCCTGGTGCAGAGTAGTGCTTCATCAATGATGAGCTCCTCCTGTCTCTCAAAATGATGGGGGCAGATGGCTGTGGGGGGTGGAGGACAGCTTGAATAGTGGGTTAAAGCACAGACTTAGAGTCAGATCAAATTAGACTCAAATTGAGCTTAGTTTAGATCTAGACTAGATTCAGACCTGCCCCTTACACATGTGCTACCTTGATCATGCTAGGTAACCTTTATGACCCTCGATTTTCTCATTTTTAAACAAGATTTAATAAAATATATCTCAAAGAGGTCTTCTAAGGATATAAGTAAGGATGAGGCATACTGTATGTGTAGCTTTTAGCATAGCTCCTGGCACAGACTAAGTCCAGTAAATTCCAGCAAGTGTTATCAGGACTCCAGCAGTTATGTAGGCTTTCTGTCCTTGACCGAGCTTTCTCAGGCGGCTGATCTATGAAACAATGTAGTTCCACAAAAGTATGTTGCGTTTTTACTGTGGGCAAGGCACTGGGTCAGACACTGAAGGGATTCAAAGAAGAATAACATATAATGCCTGTCTTCAAAGTGTTCACAGTCTGATGGGGTAAGCAGACATGTACATATTAGCAGGAAAATGTCCAGTTACAAAATGGGGGAAGAGGTGTTGATTCTTATTATAGAGATCCACAGGTCCCCAGAAGGCTGAGTCTTGAAGGATGAATAGCATTTCAAAGTCAGAGAATTGAAGGAAGGCTGACTACCTTAGGGAGTTGGAATGGCTGTGCAGAAATACTAGATATGATAATACCTGATGTCTTAGGGGATTAACTAATTTGGAGCTTGTGTGAATGTGGTGTGTGTGTGTGTGTGTGTGTGTGTGTGTGTTGCAGGTTGCTATAAATAATTATAGACTTGATTTTTGTTTTTGGCTTTTCCTTTTTAAGTGATGGAAACTATTTCTTATTCAATTATGTATTTCACACAACTCCTCATAAGTTCTCGCACAAGGTAAGCTTCAGTGAAATTCATTAGATTGAAGACACTTTTTCATTAGGTTTTAATTTCCCAAATATCTCAAGGTTTATTGCATTTTTTGTACAATATATTTATTTTTTAACACCATTCCAATTAAAATGTTTAGGTGTTGCTGCTGACAGTGTTTTAGAAATAATAATAGCATGAATTTTTAAATTTTCATAGCAATTTGCTTTAAATAATTCAGCCTTCATATCAGGTTCTATAAAACTGACAAGTTAGTCACCACTTAGGCTTTTGATTCTGGCTGTTCATTATGAGGTTTCTTTCTGCCAAGGAATAGTATCAAAGGAAAGACTCCTCTGCCTCTGAGTGAAAGGACCTGGAGGGAGACATCTGTAGAAGAGGTCATTTTCTCAAATAGGAGGCAGCTGATCCAGAGATGCACGAGGGCTAAAACAGGAATGAGCAAAAGACTGGAGACCAATGTCCACATCATATGAACTCAGCTGGACTATTCAGTTCTGACCTACATTGTGAGGAAGAGGAAGAGGGAGGAAGAATAGAGAGAAGGAGGAGAAGGGTACAATAATGCTCTTTTCGGTGCTATACAGGCAAGAACACACTTCAGAATTAGGGGTATCGCTGGAGGGACCCAATCCTCAAATGCAGTTGACGTCAATTTTGTTTCACTTAAGAACATAAGGAAGTAAAAAAAGAATTATGAGATTCACAGGATTCTATTTTTTTTAATTTATTGGGGGTGACAATTGTTAGTAAAGTTACATAGATGTCAGGTGTACAATTCTGTATTACATCATCTATAAATCCCATTGTGTGTTCACCACCCAGAGTCAGTTCTCCTTCCATCACCATGTATTTGATCCCTCCCCCTTACCCTCTTCTCCCACCCCCCTTTATTAATTCAATGTTCACTTTGTATTACTCATGGAATAGTATATTGTCAGTTGACCTGGAATTCTGTCTAGTTTGCTCTAAAATCATTGCTTTTTCCTCACTATTGGATGGTGCCTTTGATTCTATGCTCTCCTTCAGCTACCACCTTGTTTCTTTTCTTCACCCATTTACAGAAAAATAATTTACACAAACTCTGTATACTCAATTCTTCCACTGTACTTCTCCCATGCTCTGTTGTAAGGTTAACAGTCATCTTCCTATGATAAGTCAACTGGTCAACTCTGAGCTCTCACCTCACTGGACCTCTCCGTGTGTACATGGAGTAGCCTTCCTTGTGGACACATTCTCTACTCTTCCTACTGGGCCATCACTCTCAGCTTCTCCTTCTTCTTTCCTTGCTCTTTCTTAAACATCTTTTATGATTCACCATCATCCTTGCTACCATGATATGGAGGTGTTCCTCAGGGATCTTGGTTTTCTTCTTTATCTGCGTTACTCTCTAGGTGAAATCTTCCCAGCTTATGGTTTTATATATTGTCTGTATTTTATTGACTCTCAAATGTTCACCTGTGACTTGAACTCTGAACTCCAGACTTTTGTATCCACCTACCTACTTCCCATGGCCAAAACCAAACCCTCAATTCCCACCCCAGAATTTGTTCTTCCAAAGTTTTCACTATCTTGTGTCCTCTCCACTTTTCTGATGTTCAGGTCCCAAATTTCGAAGTCATCTCTGACTCCATTCTCTTCCTCACTCTCCACATCAAATCCACCAGCCATTACCTTTACTCAATATTTTTAAAATGTTGACTAAGTGCCTTTCATGTCTCTGTAACTGTTCTGGAAGCTGCAGATATAGAAGAGAACAAAGCAGACAAAAGCCCTGTCCTCTAATTCTGGTGACTTTAAAATATTCAAGCCACCTTTCATCTCCTACACATTACCACCACTACCACCCTAGATAAAACCACCCAAATCTCCTTGAATTATTGCAATAGCCTCATGCTTCCACCCTTGTCTCCTATAGTCTCTTCTCTCCATACCAAAGTTATTATTTAAAAATGAAAATCAGATGCCTTTTCTCTGCTCACAACCCTCCAATGGCCCCTCATTTCACTCAGAGCAAAATCCACAGTCTTTAGCAAAGAGCCTCTGTATGATCTGGGCCCTGCTATTGCACTGCCATCCCCTCTAGCAACGCCCCTTCTGAGACTTTGCTCCAGTCCCATTCACTGTCTTGCTCTTCCCCCAAACACTATAGACAGCCCACAGCACATGACTTTAGTTCTTGCTGCTCAGCATATCTCTACACTTCAGATCCTCCTTAAAATATTACCTTATTGAGGAGGGCTTCCCTGATCTTTAATATAAAATAGCATTCATGTTTATATCATCCTCTATTCCCCTTCATGTTTTATGTCTGTATGCATTTCTTGGCAATCTCTTCCGTCTAGAATGTTCGCCTTTGAAAGTTAAAACTTTGTTGTTCTCACTGCTTATACCTCCATCGCCTAGGGCAGTGCCTGTAAAATATTATGCACTCAATAAATATTTATGTAATTACTTTCAATCCTAGATTTCTATAATGTGTTAATTTACAAATGCATTAGAAAGTCCCTTTTGATCACGGGTCATCATCTGTGGCCAGCTAACACTAGAGAAGTGTGCCATTTATAGATCAGGAACAGGGAAATTCAGCTTCCCTGTGGCCTCATTAACATTCTTTTCTAGCCAAGTTCACTGTAAACTTTCAAGTCTAAAATTAAGTATCCCGTCTCTTTGTTGTGACTAGTTTTCTGCATCTGCTAAACTATTAAACAGAGAGCCTCCTGTAAATATGCAGTTACAAAGCCCCTGCGAGGTGGGACAAGTAATTAGCATTCAGTGGTTTATGGCCCTCCGTGTCAAATGAATCACCTTGAAATTGAACATGTGGATAGACGATACAGTCAGATGAACTATGTATAAGGAAAATAAATGCATGCACTCTGATCCTGAGGCCTGAGGTAGTCAACAAGGTAAGACACTGTTTCAATCTATCATGAAGGCTGGAGCAGTTGAGAAATTATGGCTAAAAAGAGTCCATATGCAGGAACTCTCAGAACTAAATAACTTGGGGGCCTTGAAAGGAATAGTTTAAATAAAAGACAGGGTATCCAGGCAACATCTAGAGCACCGGTCTCTTCCTTAGCTACCACCACCTGACTCCCTGCCACGGAAGCTCCAGCCAAGCAGAATGTTTTTCATTCTGCGTGTTCTTAGCTCTGAACTTTCACACATACTTTCATAGCCTGGTCTGTGCTTGCCCCTAAATCATACACTGCAAATTCTGTTTTTCACTAAGATATAGCGAGAAAATAATAGCCTTTAGAACTTTTAGAACCTAGTTTTTGTACTTCTCTTGGTAATATCTAGGTAGTACAAAATTTTTAATTCCAGAACTGAGTGAGTGTTCATTAACTGATTCTCAAATATCTTGGAAATCATCTCTACCTTCTTTTTTTCCTGATAGACTGATGTGTTTCTTTTTCTTTTTTTAACCACAATTTTGCTTTGCATTATTATTCTGCTTTGTATTATTATCATTGACCAAATCCTGCTGTGCGTTGCTATTAATATTACTATTATTATTATTATTATTATTATCATTGCTAGATTTTTTTCAATGCTTACATATCTGTCTGGCCTAATTGTGAGATGCTTATTGACTCTGCCCCTGGAAAACAGTGCTTTAAGGACAAGAACTGTCAATTCATTTTTGTAAACACCTAATCCTAGGCGTTTCACCCTTATAAGTGCTACCTGTGGGCGAGACTGTCTTGGATGCTTATGGATCTTGATGAGACAGGAATTTCAGGATATTAAATAAAAACCAAAGGCTTATTCTTTCTATATATTCCCCATTAACTACAATGCTGCATAGTCCACAGCCGGTGCTTGCAATGTTTTCAGCCCACTACTGCAGGAAACGTCTTCAGTGCTCATATCCTTGGGTACCTCATGGTGGGGGGAGCTGTCTTGGAAAAATCAAAGTTGTTTTGTCCTCAGTCTGTAGCCAAACCCCACAGGGGAAGCCCACTAGTAATAGTTCCAGTAGGGAGAGGGTGTTCTAGTCACTTCCATTTACATTCCCCTGGATAGAATCTGGGCCTCCATGATAGCATCCAATTATAATTTCCTATCGCCTTGTTTCATCTACAAAGGGACAAGCCTTTCCTTAAGATTTATAGAACTATACAATGCCAGCAAGCATGATTTCTCAATAAAACACTTGAAACAGCTTAGTAGACATTCCTTTTTCTCGCTTATATTTGCAGATAGGTAGTCTAGCTCCAGGAAAGGGCATGAAAACAGTACTTTTTAGTTAACCTTTTGCATTCCTCTGAGAAGGGAAATTATTCCCTGGCCTGTCAGGGGGGCTCAGGTCTCATGTAGGGGATTTCCCACAGGAGCTCTCTAACATGGCACTTGATAAATATTGATATAATTAAATTATTAATCTTCCCATGCCCTTGCTCACTGGGCTTCTCAGCTTACCACAGTACACAGCTCAGGTGCTTAAAAAGATATTTGTTAAATAAAATTGAGTTTGCCTCTTCCAAAGAGCTGCTGAAATTAATGCCTGGAATTTATGTTTTCTCCATCTGATTTTTTGGGAGAGATCTATTTTTCACAATTGATCATATATTCTGCCTTAATTGTGATTTGTCTTTCAGCCCAAGCAAAAAATAACCCATTCATTCCCTTCCAGATCTAGTTCCCCTAGAAGCCAACTCCATGTCTCAGGGCATCTACCCCTCACCTGCAGAGCCACGTTTTCTTGCCAAACTATCTAGATACATTTTTATAAACTTTCGACCTTTCAATTTTGTCCTGGTTTCCCACAGCTGATACAACTACTATATGAACCTAGACCTCAAATCTTAATGTGGTCTGGAGATCAGGTGAAACAAGCAACTCTTATCTCATAGACCATAATTCTAGGGAGAGCTAGGTTATTTTTAAATGGAAAAAAATCTCAGCGGATTCACCATTAGACAGAATTTAATATCATTGCTTTGGACAAATGCTCTGGATTGGGTCAGTGTTTGCCTCTCCCCCAACCCCCCATCCCCCATTTACCAGAATTTCTGAGAATGTCATGCTTGGCTCTGTAGAAAACAGTCATTTCCCCAAAGCTTAACTTTTAATATTGTGCTACCTGAACCTGTTTCTACCCCTAAATCTACTGTTGAAATGAGACTGTTGAGGTGACTAGATATGGATGAGGCTATCAAATACTGTCAGTGATTTATTGCTCTCTGATGATCTTTGAAACTCACCTGATGCTTTGAGAGAAGAGAATACCATTTATCCCTTCCCAGTGGATCATGGATTTAAAAATCAATTTTCACTGTTTGGGGAAATGTGGGTCTCTCCCTCTCTATAAATAGTAATAATAATAACAACAATTTTGGACAGGTGGTTCATGGAGTACCACTTGAAGTGGAAGAGAGAGAAGAGTTCCTACAATTATGTCAAATTTAAATCTTAATACAGTATAAAAATGAATAACAAATTCTTGCAGGATTTCTGGAACAGCTGCCACAATAATTAGAGTAGATTTTTTGTTATAAAGTTTTAAGGCCTAGATGGCAATTGATTTATGGAGTGGGGGTGGGAGGCATTTATTTTTCTGTTTTAAAATCTGAACATACCTGCTCTCAAAGTCAATATTCACTTGGGTGAAAAAGACTTTTTTTTCCTATACTTTTCTGAGCTATCAAAATTAAATGAGCTCTAAGAAGATTATTTTAACTTGCAAAGTCATCTGAATTACATAACTTTAGACATCACTTGATAAAATATCACCTGAATTAGTTCCCCTGGAAGAATGTAGGAATTGACATCAAGACACCTCCAGCTTGAAGCTCTGACATCTCATGCCAATTGCTCAAATAATCTCATCCATTTTAATTGATTAGGGTTATGCCACATTAATGATGATTAGGGCTCTTTATTTAGGGCTTCAGTTAGAATTACCCACAAGGAACATAAGGGAGATACTACAGTTTTGAATTGTCTCAAGATGCTGAAAAGCTGAGACCAGTATTTCATAGCACTTTGCTAAGAACTAGACTGGGAATATTTAAAGTGTTCCTGCTTCGCCGAAGGTGTGAAACAAAGACACAGGACAAACTTTTTTGTTTGTTTTTTTGTGGCACTGACATCATTAAACTTCAAATCAGAACTACAACGTTTGCAATTAATCTGCTTTTCCTATTTACAAGTATAAATTGTGCTTTAATCAATATGGTCTTGGACAGTACTTCCTAAGTATGATTTTTCTGTTTTAAGAATCATTTCGTATTGTTCTTGCTTAATTTTAAACTATCTAAGGGCATCTCTCAGAAAATGTTTTCAATAGTTTGAATGTTTCTGAAACCCATTCATTTTGTCTGTGGTGGGAAAAGACAAAATGGGAGACAACTGGATGGGAGACAAGTGTTTCTTATACCGAAGATAAGACCTAGTCGGACAATCAGCTCTAATACGTCTTTTGGAGCAAAAATTAATATAAGACCCAGTATTATATTATTATATTATATTATATTATATTATATTATATTATATTATATTATATTATATTATATTATATTATATTATATTATATTATATTATATTATATTTATACCCAATCTTATACTATAGTAAAATAAGGCCAGGTCTTATATTAATTTTTGCTCCAAAAGACGCATTGGAGCTGATTGTCCGGCTAGGTCTCATTTTTGGGGAAACATGGTATCAGCTCTTGCAGTCATTTTTGATCTCTCTCCCTCACTGATTTTTCTCTTTCAAATTTCAGCTGCAAACATTCCCCTCCCTCTCCTACAGCTCTGTTCAGGGTATTACTCATTATTTGTCTCAGGAGTCACATTATTTTTAGTAGCTCAGTCAGGGGGTTAGGGATATAGTTTGAACAAAAGCTACAATTCAAATAAGGAAAATCCTCAGTCTCTCAGGCCCCAGGCTTCTGCAGCAGAGAGGCAGGTGAGAAGGAAGACAATACTAGTCTCACTGTCATTTGTGACAGATGGCCAGGTGGCTTCTGAATCTTACGTATTACTGGATCCCGGATGTCTCTCCTCGTAAGAGTCTTCTGGAATAGGCCCCTCAACTCCTTTTCTTTATGGAAGGTTGACTTACGCCTCTGCCCATGATGTGTCTCCAGAGGAGGAAAATCTTCAGTGCAGAGGATTTCCTCCCGCAACTGCCCCCAGAGATGCTTGGAGGCTGCAAGAGTAATCGATTTGCTTTCTAAACAGCAACTTGTGTCATAGAACCAGCAGAATCTTCTCCTTGCCTTTTCTTTTAAAATAGAAGCATTTCCTCTGGCAACCTATTATAACCTACTCCAGGGATTTCCCTCAAATCTTCTATGTAAGAAAATGGATAGCAAGTGGAGCAGAGGCAGTGTAAGGATGATGGAGAGGGGATGAGCGTGGGGACTACTGTTTAGTTCTTCAGGGAAGATGAATACACCATCTGCAGCTAGAACATAGAGACCCCCAACGTTCTGCCACGCAGTGACTATCATGTCTGTTGGGAAGAAGACTGTTATGAACTAAATTTCCATTATGTGGAAATCTTAGCCTGCAATGTTATTAGGTGGTTGTGGCTTTGGGAAGCATTCAGGTCATGAGGGCAGAGTCCTCATGAATGGGATTAGTGCCCTTATAAAAGGGACCCCAGAAAGCTCTCTCACCCACCTCCACCACGTGAGGGCACAGGGAGAAGACACTAAGTCTGCCAGTACCTTGATCTTGGACCGCCCAGCCTCCAGAATAGTGAGCAATAAATGCTCTTCTTCATAAGCCACCCAGCCTATGACATTGCTATAGCAGTCTGAAGGAACTAAGATAAAAACAATTTTAAGTCCTACAGAATCTCAGTATTATTCCAAGAGCTATTGTATTGTTTGATACTCACCTGGCAGTGTATAAAGTCTCTCTCTCCCTTTCCCTCTGCCTCTGTCTGTACAAACACACACACACACACACATACACACACACTTCCTAAAACAGAATTTTCTACTTTGAAACTCTTGTCTTTAATGGTGAACCCCTTGATTAAGGGCAAGATGCAACCAACTTGCCCTTCAGCGTTTTCCCTGTTTGTGTGTTTAAGACACACCTCCTTCAGGAGTCTTTTCATTTGTTTAATTATATCAAATTTTTCTGCAGCAGAAATCTAGCCATGGTTTTGCAGTCTGGCCATGTGGAAATTTTTATGTAGAGTAAGATTCTCCTCCTGCTACCCCACTTGTATTCTTAGACCAGAGAAATGACAGTTATACAACCCAAAGTAGGCTTTTAGTAAAGAATATAGAGTCAATATGTCATCAGAACTTAGCGTGGGCTATAAATAAAAAAACAGTAAAGTGTTAAGATGCTCGTTCCACTTCAAATGTTTCTGGATAAAAAAACATAGTTTTATAATTTAAAAAATTTTAGTTTTTCTACTTCTATATAAATAATCGAATACAGCTATTCAGTTTAGTAGATAAGCTAAAAGAAAGTATGCAATTTTGAAGATATGTTGACAATTACCCCCCTTTTTAGTAACCTAATTAAGGTGTATCTAGCATCTAAATGTGCTAGATTCTTTTTAATAACCTTATTAAGGTGTGTCTAGCATCTAGATGTGCCCCTTATCATTTTCTAGCATGTTGTTTTTCTTCTAATTACTAGATTGAATCATTAGTTTCTCCTCGTCCTTTATTTCTTTCTCTATAGATCTGTTTGCAAAGAAATAATGGATGATCGTACAATCATTTCTCTTGCTACTTATTTCAATAGAAAATGGAAAAATGTGTTTCATTAAAAAAAGAATACTGGATTACCCTCTCCTACAACATGTTAAATGTTGAGGCCAATTATATCTAGACAATATATGTGGGCATGGAAATTGACAAGTAGTAAGATTGGAGAATTGTGTTTTTTTGTTGTTGTTGTTGTTGTTTTAAGTATAGCACAAAAATTAGAATGCTGTATTTCAAATTTAAAATATCTCAAATTGTGAGTATATACTATGGGTATGTGTGCACACACGTGCATTTTCAGAAGAGCTGAGCAATATTTATTCTGTTCAGTCTCCTTTTCACTGAAAGATTAGCATGGTATACATTTTTAGGGGATACAATGGTCATTCTGACCATTAATTTGTTTAACCTATGCCCACTAGCAATGGTGTATCTTTTAAACTTATATTTAGCATTAAGTTTGCATATCAATGTTTGACATTTTAATGAAATATAAATAAATTTTTAATATACAAACATTTATCCAGTTTTTTTTCTGTCACAGGTACATTGTTTTGCAAATGAAAAATGATTAAAGGAACTGGGAATACCCAGCTTATATTGGAAAAGACTGATGCAGACCTCTATACCATTATTCACATATTTGAAAAACTCATTGTGGGTGAGATTCACTTTACACAGTGTAGCACCAGAGGCAATAATATCCATTGTTATTCAATAGACATTTATTGAGAACCTCCAACATGGCTGCCACAGACATTTCTCTGCTCTCAAGAAGCAAACTGGCTATTGAAACTCAAATGGGTCAGTTTTAGGGAAGACAGTTTCAGTCCAACACAAAGACAGATTCCCTAACAATGAGAAACATCCACGAATGTAGCAAGGTGTCTTGTGTACTCTCATCACTAAGTTTAGCTGTGATACTCTAGGATGGTGTGTGGTACGGGTAGAGTCCAGGGCAATGGACTTAGTAGCCGTTTAATGCTAGACGTGAGTGCGTGAAAAAACGTCATCAGGTGCAAGCATCTGGCTATAGCTTGTTGCGGAAAAGCAAGAGGGCACTGGGAGCTATGGCAGGGGAAACCCAGAAGCTGAGTCAGCAGGAAAGCTAGAGGTGAGTCACAGGAAGCGTGTCAGTAGTTCAGGAAGTATATGTTGAAGGATATTGGTGACTATTGCTATCTACCTTTGAAGCCTGTGGGAGATGCCTTTCTGGCATGATATAAAAAGAGCGGAACAGTCAGTCCTTGACAAAGGATCATGAAAATGCCAACATTAATAGGGTAGCCATATTTAGCAAATAAAAATGTCTATCCCACAGTTAAATTTGAATTTCAGATATTTTTCATAGTTCTATGTGCTGTGTATTTCTTTTTAAGAAGTTTTCTTTCTGTGTAGCCAGATAGTTGATAATGATGATTCCAGATGTATTGAAAAGGAAGATTAGAGGGAAATGGTCTCATTTTGAATAAATGAATAAAAAGCAGACTCTGAGGTCCTAGGAAAAGAAAAGAAATCTCACATGCCATTGTATTTACTGGCCTGGAATTTAGGAAGAAATTGTGCCCTCAAGATACAGATTTGGCAACTATAATATCAACATGTAAATAGCAATTGGAAGTCAAAGGAAGAGAATGCTCAAAGAAGCTGGCAAAATGAAACGGGCTTTAGGACAAAGCACCGTGGACAGCAACAATCATAATGGAGACAAAATTGAGGTTCTGGAAAGTTAATCAGTTGTGTGATATTTAACATGTGCTTCATCTACTCCAGAGGGGCCTCTGTTTTATAATTTATAAATAGGCGAATTCAATACAAGATTGTAACACAGTGCCTGATGCAGGTAGGTAGTCAGTAAATTGAACATTATAGTCTGTATGTAGCCATTTTCTTACCTCTCCCCTGCTCTATGAACAAAGTTGTTTGTTTTACCCCGCCGTGGTTCTTACCATTTTTGTTTAGATTGAGCCCATGTGAAACCTAGGCATAGGTCCTCTCTCTTTCCAGAAAAGAATGCATATGGAGAATGCAAAACAAAAATGTGCATGCAATTTCAAGGAGCTTGTGGATCCTCCAATCCCATCCATGACTCCACCTCTGCAGCATTATCTGAAGAAGGGAGACATCCAGATCGTGTGTATTATTTTCACTGGAGTTCTGGGGCCCCCTAGCTTAAAGTCATTCTAGCTTTACAGATGGTAGCATAGCCCCTGAATTCTTACAATGAAGACAGAGGTACTGTTGTTCTCTTTGGACATATATTGGGTAAGAAGAGGCACAGAGCAGAAAGGTTCCACCCTTTCTTTTCCAACTGCCCCATGTGGGAACCAGGAAAATGACTTACAGACTTTTGACCTTCCAGCATCATCTATGATGTGACTGCAGTGTTTGGGGCCCCACAGAAGTCCACTATTCATCCAATTTGAAAATCTAGTGGCTTTCTCTTCCCTGTTTTTCTTTCTCTCCCCATTTCTCTTGTACCCTTTTACCTTTTTATTACAGAATTCTCTGGTTCTTTCTTTTAGCTGAACACAATATGGAAGAGAAATGTAATTTAGGTTTTCTGTTATCTTTACTGAATATGTTTTATACTCCCTATTTGGAATTTTAGTCACACCTTTATATCCTTCCTCCTTCCTCCCTAAAATGAATGCTTTCATTTTGAGTTAATTTATGTGTATGGTGACAGATAGCAATCTAGTTTCATTCTTTTGCATATGGTTTTCCAATTTTCCCAGCACCATTTATTGAAGAGGCTGTCTTTTCTCCACTATATGTTTTTGGCTCCTTCGTTGCCCATATATATGTGAGTTTATTTCTGAACTCTCATTCTGTTCCATTGGCCTGTGTGTTTGTTTTTCTGCCATGCCGTTTTGGTTATTATAACTTTGTAGTAGAACTTGAAGTCAGGGAGCATGATACCTCTGGCGCTATTCTTTTTTTCTCAGGATTACTTTGGCAATTCTGGGTCTTTTGTCGTTCCATAGAAATTTGATGAGTTTTTTGTTGTTGTTCTATTTTTTTTGAAAAATGCTGTTGGGATTTTGACGCAGATTGTATTAACTCTCTATATTTCTTTGGGTAATTTGGCCATTTTAACCATGTTGATTCTGCCAATCCATAAACACAGAATATCTTTCCATTTCTTTGTTTTCTTCAACTACTTGCAATCATGTCTTATAGTTTTCAATGTAGAGATCCTTCACATCTACTGTTAAGTTTATTCCTAGGCATTTTGTTCTTTTCCAATTGCAAATGGAATTTTTTTTAATTTCTTCTTCTGAGATGTAAGTGTTAATATATAGGAACACAAGGGACTTTAGTACATTGATTTTCTACCCTCCCACTTTACCGTATTATTTATTGTTGCTAATATTTTTTGGTGAAGTTGTTAGGGTTTTCTATGTAAAGAATTATTTCATCTTTCAAAAGTGACAGTGTTAGTTCTTCATTCCCAATTTGGATGCCTTTTATTTCTTTCTCTTACTTGATTGCTTTGGCTAGGATTTCCATTACTATGTTGAGTGACAGTGAATGACGGTAAGACGGGACATCCTTGTCCTTTTCTTGATCTTAAAGGAAAAACTTTCAGTTTTTCACCATTGAGTATGATATTAGCTGAGGATTTGTCATATATGGCCTTTATAATGTTGAGGTACTTTCCTTCTCTACCCATTTTGAGTGTTTTAATCATAAATGGATATTGTTTCTTATTAAATTTTTTTCTGCATCTATTGATAGGATCATATGATTTTTATCCCGTATTTTGTTAGCATGGTGTAGCACATTGATTGATTTGCATATTTTGAACTGTCCTTGCACCCCTGGAATGAACCCCACTTGATTGCGATGTGTTATCTTTTTAATGTATTGTTATATTTGATATGCTAGTATTTTGTTTAGGAATTTTGCATCTATATTCATCAGAGATATTGGTCTGTAATTTTCTTTTTTGTATTATCCTTGCCTGGTTTTGGTATAAAGGTAATGGTGACCTCAAAAAATGAATTAGGAACTATTTCTTCTTCCTCTTCAATGTTTTGGAAGAGTGTGAGAAGGACAGGTATTAAAACTTCTTTGAATGTTTGGTAGAATTCACTAGTGAAGCCATCTGGTCCTGGACTTTTACTTTTTATGAGGTTTTTGATGATTGTTTCAATTTCTTTACTGTTATCAGTCTATTTAGATTTTCCAATTTTTCATGTATCAGTCTAAGAAGGTTATATATTTCTAACCACTTGTCCATTTCTTCTAGGTTATGGTCTTAGAAAGCATTTTATGAATTTGACCCCAAAGGAAAGGGAAGAAAAAATACATGAATGGAACTATATCAAACTAAAAAGCTTCTGCACAGAAAAAGAAACCATCAACAAAACAAAAAGGCAACCAATGGGATGGGAGAAGATATTTGTAGACAAATAGATAAGAATCTAATATCCAAAATATATAAAGAACTCATACAACTCAACAAGAACAAAAACAATTCAATTTAAAAATGAGCAGAGGACCTAAACAGACACTTTCCCCAAGAAGACAAACAAATGGCCAACAGATATATGAAAAGATGCTTAACTTCACTAGCTGTAAGGCAAATGTAAATTGAACCCACAATGAGATACTACCTCACACCTGTTAGAATGGCTATTATCAATAAGACAAGAAATAACAAGTGTTGGAGAGGATGTGGAGAAAAAGGAACCCTCATACACTGCTGGTGGGAATGTAAATTGGTACAACCACTATGGAAAATGGTATGGAGGTTACTCAAAAAATTAAGAATAGACTTACCATATGACCCAGCAATTCCTCTTCTAGGTATCTACCCTAAACATTTGAAAACATTTACTCATAAAGATACATGTACCCCTATGTTCATTGCAGCATTATTCACAGTGTTCAAGACATGGAAACAACCTAAGTGTCCTTCAGTGAGTGATTGGATAAATAAGATATGATACATATTCAATGAAATATTACTAAGCCATAATAAAAGATGAAATACTGCCATTTGCAATAGCAGGAATGGATCTTGAGAATATCATGCTAAGCGAAATAAGTGAGATGAAAAAAGACAAGAACCATATTTCACTCATATGTGGGATTTCAAACAGAAAGCAACAAACAAACAAAAAGAACGAAAAACTCATAAACACAGACAGCAGTATAGTAGTTACCAGAGAGGAAAGTGGGTGGGGGGAGGCAGAAGAGGGTAAAACGGGTAAAATTTACAGTGCTGGAAGGAGACTTGACTTTGGGTTGTGAACACAATGCAATATACAGATAATGAATTATAGAATTGTATACTTGAAACATATAATCTTATTAACCAATTTCACCCCAATAAATTTAATAATATTTTTTAATGAAAAGAATACTTTCAATTTATAAGCAGACTTGGATTAACTTTTTTTTCCCCAGTAGTTTAGGTCCTACTAATTTTTTAAAAAAGTTTCCACTTCAGTGTCCTACCTGGCTTTCCCCCTACCTACTCTCAAAATCGTCTATTGAATTATTTTTAAAAAACAATTAGACACTTTGCAAACTATCTTACAGTATATGTTTTTTGTTTTCTAAATTTTAAAGTAGTATTTTATTTTATATTTTTGATTTTGTCACTCCATATTGATATGAGTTTGCTATGGCTGGTTCATTCTCATGGTACAGAGTATTTTTTAAAGATACATGTTCCTCAGTATTTTCTTCTTTTGTGTCTCTATTTTGGAAGTTGGTGGCTGCTGTCTCATATCACTTTCCAGATTCTATTCTTGAATCTATCAGTAAAGCCAGTATCTACATAACATATAGTAAGGAATGACCTTGAGTTTGTTTTTTTTTTAAGATAAAGTGCAATCTTAATTTATAAAATTGTATTAACACATCTGCGTATTTTTCAGCCTGTTGACTTTGCTTCTGTACTCAGAAGCTGTGTTCAGGGAACAAAGAAGACTGTCATTTTAAACAGTGTGTCACAAATCCACTGGTAGTTTGCATTGAGCCCTCTACTCTGCCCATGGATATTTTTTCTTTTTCTTTCTCTATGTAGAACTACAAAAAGGCTTTAAAATGATAGTATTTAATGCTACCTATTTTCTCTGATACAATTTTTATTATCTTGTCTTATGAAAAAATTACTTCTGATGAACTAGGTGCAAAATTAGATTGGTCCTTTCCCTTCTACTCATTGCCTGTCATTTAAACAGTAGATCTGCTTCAAATGTTATACGTTCTCTACTGGGGCATAACTATAATTTCAATACATCTAATTGTTATTTGAAATCTATATGTATTAGTATATTCAGAGCCTGATTATTTCAAGCAAATGGAATGCTCAGTTGCCACTTCATTAGCGTCAAAAAAACAGCAAAGTAATTTTAACGATTTTAATTCTGAATGGAAGTGAGACCTACCTTCATTATATGGACTTTTCCTCAACCCCCACATTCTTTTCCTTTCCTCTCTTAATCCTGATTATTGATCAGAATTAAACAACCTGTGATGCAAAACTATGATCAATAGCCTTTGTATAGTGAGGTCACATTTATTCTTAACATACCATCAACATTCTTTGAGAGTAAAAAGCAAAGATTTTTCTTCTCTCAAATTCTTGGGGAGTCATTATTTGCAGCCAAGTCATCTTTTTAAATTCCTTCCTTCTGACATTCCAGAGGGAAAGAAATGTATCAAGTATGACCTAACCTCCTATAGTGCTTAGCCAACTCATTTATTTGTATGTGTTCAAATTGGTATCCGAAGCTAATTAGGTAAGGCTGCCATCTCAACATCAGGGGATAGTCAAAAAGATCTACTTTTTCTTACCAGTCTTGGAAGAAAATCCTACATCTATCATCCAGGTATTAAAACAAAAACTGTGGTTTTATTTCAAATGATAAATATCAGAAGACTTGTCATAACAGAATCCATGTTTTCCATATGAAGCAGATGTATCAATGCCAGCAACCTTCAGAATTCATGGGACGAGTCTCTAGAAGGTTTCAAAGATGGGGAATCCTCCAACACCTACAATAAAGGTGTGGGAGGATTTTGAAGATGTAATGTCAGAGGTCACTAGAGACTGACCTCTGCTGGTACCTGGCTCTTTCTACCTTCAAATGCCCTAAACCCTTTCCCACCCCCACTCCCTGCATCTGTCAAAAACCACTTCTCTGGAGTGGATAGTAACACAGTACTAAGATGTAACTAATCAGAAGATTTAACCTAGCCTAGGATTGTTTGCATCATAGAAGGGGAGCTCCTGTAATTTCAAGGATAGTTCTGGAAGGAATCACACTTTTCATTGTAAATGCACAGACCATTCATGTTATGACAGCTAGTATGACCATCAAAACAAATTTCCAATAAACAGAATGAAGGGTCAAGGAGGATAATGTTTTTAGGTGGGGTATTTCTGCCCGTGCTTTCTTTTACTCTGGATACTATACTACAGACGGTCTTTGGCATATAAACTAACGAGCCACTTGCAGACCTGCAGTTTCTGGAGATGGCACTGCATTTACTATAGTTTTATTATTGAATTTTTTTTTTTAGAGAAATCTCTACTATTTTTGGATTCCGAAGAAGTCACAGGCTGAGGAGGAGTCTTCTCTGTTTTCTGACTACTCCGTGTACAATGATTCACAAAAGGAAACTGACATGTTATATATTTTATATGTATTTCCTTTCATCCTTTTAGTAACCTCATCATGTAGGTTCTATGGTCCCCTCACTTTATACACAAACTGAACTCAGAGAAATTAAATAATTTGTTCAACATTCTTTAGAGACAAAGACCAAGAAAGTCTCTGAGTTGCAGTAGCTTGCGCTGATCTTGCCTGAGTGCCCAAAACAATGTAATTGCATTTCATCTGATTGTTGACTTCTAAAAGGTTGTAGCTGGATGTGAGCTTTTGACACACTTGTCCGTTCCCCTCAGCAAGCACACAGAGCAATGTCAGGCTCAAACTGGAGCTCAGATTGCTTTGCATGTCAGATACCATGGCCAACAGGCTCAATTTCTCCATTTCCTTGTAGGGGCCGAGGAATTCTGAAACTCTGACCCACGCGAACCTGAAATTTCAAAGGCTCATTAAGAAGTTTAACAGAATTTGAACTAATACATTTTGGTTCAGGTGCTTGTTCCATCACCTATTGCACTGTGCCTTTGGGCAAGTTATTTGATCTCTCTTTGCCTCTGTTTCATTATCTGGGAAATGGGAATAATAATCATAGAATGCCTATTTCACAGGGTTATTGTAAGAATTAACAAAAACTAATAAAAACCTACTAAGAACTGAAACCTGATAAAATTGGCAGACAAAGGCATTAAAATGAATTCCTACAAATGTATTCAAAAAGTGAAGTTGAAGCCATGATGATTAAAGGTAACATAGCGTCCTGGAACAGAAAAAGGACTTCAGGTTAAAAACTAAAGAAATCTGAATAGAATATGGACTTCCATTAATAATTATGTGTCAATATCAGTTCAGTAATTGTAGCAAATATACCATATTAAGATAAAATGTTAATAATAAGGAAAACTAGGTGTGAGGCACAGAGAACTTTGTATTATTATCTTTCCAAGTCTTCTGAAAAATCTAACTGTTCTAAAAACAAACTTTACTTTTTTAAATGAGATTTTTTTTTAATGAAAAGTAAACCAATCAAAATTTTTGATTTTCTACCTTTGCCTTCCTCCCTTTCTTCTCAAAAAAACATGGATAGATAGGAGAAACAGGTTATATTTCCTTATGGTGTGATAGAAGAGGCTGTTCTTTATATTGCTATCTCTGCTGGTCTCCCAACCCTCCAGTTAAGCCAGAGTTACTGGGTCTTTTTTCCTGCTCTTTTTCCATGCTTTTCCTGTAGGTCTCAGTGGAGCTTGTGGAGCTGTTTTTAAAGAAGCTCCTAAACACAGCATCCCATCAATTATGCTTTATCATGGCCAACCCAGGTAGCCACCGAGCACTCCTAGAGTGTTGGACGTTAAGTAAGACACCAGGTCCCTTCCGTTGTTTTGGCTTGTTTCTTACTCTATATTTCTTTTGTTTTCCTTTCTTTTCTTCTTTCTTTTTTCATTTACACTGAACATATTTGCTCTAACACCAGCCCTGCTGAGATGGAAGATCTGGCAGTTGGGGAGAAACTGAATCCGTGGACGTCAAAACCTGGTCCCCTTCCACATTCCCTTCTTTCCCACACAAATTCCCAACTCCCTCCTTCCTTCCCAGGTGAGTGTGAATTCCCATATACTTTATCTTGGGATTTTTTTCTACCTATGAATTATGATAAAACTCTTTGTTGACAACGAAATTCTTTCCTCCTATTGTGTAAATGAAACTATTAAAACTCACAGAATCCTTTTTTCTCTTAAAAAAACCTTTAAAGATTATTGCCACAGTACGGACTCAAATGAAGTAGGCTAATCAACAACTCCTTGGTTTTAGACTGTACCTACACAATTCTTTCCGGAAAGTTTTAAGCTGCATAGTTTAGCCTTAATTTTTAAAGCACTGAAGGAAAAGGGGGAAAAAAGTACTCTATTATTAAAAGGAAAAATATATTGGGTAGAAATTCTAAACTGTTTTCTATATCACACTGATAAAAAGAAATATTTTATTAAAATTAAATCTGAAACTTAAAATGGTATCTGAAATTTATAAACGTTTGTAATTTTATTATACATATTTATGTTATATGAGTCAGTTGATTATTTATTTAAATAAAGACATGTTTTATATAAGACAATATTCAAGTTCTCTTATGAAAAAGGAGTTGGATGAAGTAGTCCTCTATGAGTAGATGCTCCTTAAATACTTTAATTTTATATTTTCAAGGCTCATTGCCTTAACATTATTGATAATGACAGGAATTGATTTTCACCTAGAATCAGCCTGACCAGAAGAACTCTACTACTGGCAAATTTGTACTTTTAAGACTGGTCTACTTGTCTTCTCATCACTTAAGAAATTGCAGAGATGAGACATTTAAATTCTGTCCTGCTACTGTACTTTGGAGATGACTGATTTTGTACTTAAAGAGCTCTGTGTTTGAAGATGATCTTAAGTTTGCATCTTTCTTTTGAGCTCCAGTCTTTCTTTAGGGATATCTTTACTTGTCTGTCTCATTGTAAATCAATCTCTCTCTCTCTCTCTCTCTCTCTCTCTCTCTCTCTCTCTCTCTCTCTCTCTGTCTCTCTCTCTCTCTCTCTCTCCTTCAGTATCCTTAAATTATTACTTATGTCCAGAACATGTCACGGTCTTTCACATCAGGGTGACTTGCTTACATCATTGTTTCTCTGAATTCCCTTGCCAGAATCCCATTTACTTACTGATGATTTACTTTACTTGTACCTTTAAGACTTGGTTCTGTGAACCTATGTGTATCTCCCAATTCTCTCTTCTTCCAAAGAAATGTAACAACACTTTTACTTATCTCTCCCAAAGTGTGTGAGATCCTGGAAAGCAAAAGCCCTGCTTTACTTACCTGCAAACAAATTGCTATGCTAGATTGGTAAGCCTGTGTGTGTGTGTGTGTGTGTGTGTGTGTGTGTGTGTTGCAGAGGTTGATACATTTGAAGGTGCTTGATGGCCAAGATTAGTAGAGATGAGTAGAAATAAGACAAAAAAGGTTCATTTTTTTTTTTTTTTGTATCATATAATAACAAGTGTTTGGGAATTATTTTCTCACTGTGAGAAAAGCTTTGGAAGATTATAGAGCAGGAAAAAGAAGGCAACTAGTACAATAGAAATTCAGGAGTAAGGAGAATCACTGGAGAGACCAAGCTACTTCTCTGAATAGTGATGTCCAGTACTTATTTTTAAAACATTTTTCTGTGCAATGCTACTACCAAATCTTCAATAAAACTTGGCAGTGCCTTGGGAAAAAGAGGAAAAGGCTGAATGATTGGTTTGGAGTAAAGCTATGCAAACAGAGGATAGCAGGGGACATGAGTGAAATGCTAAAGGGGTTTACCAAAAACTCAGCAAGGACAGTAATAAAAATGTGAAGTGTCCAAAAGAATAACGACTTCCTGAAAGTTAAGATAAAATTCCAAATAATTTTACTGGATATCAAAGGAAAAGATGCTCCCAGAATATTAGAGGATTTGAGAAGATTCTAATCATACAAAGTTTAAACAAGTTTAGCACTGGAATTAGAAAATAATATAAGCAATTCCATTTTTATGATGTCAAAATATCGTGCTTTGCAAACTGCAATTTTTCTCTCCACATATGAGATAAGAGACTGTTTCCATGTTTTTGAGGTTGGCATCTCTAAAATACCCACATTTCTAGAAACACGTTTTATTTTAACGAAGTGTAGTTGACATGCAATATTAAATTAGTTTCAGGTATATACAACACAGTGATTTGACATTTATATTCCTTATGATGTGATCACCACACTGAGTCTAGTAACCATCTGTCACCATACGAAGTTATTCTGACAATGTTGACTGTTTTCCCTGTGCTGTACATTACATACCCATGACTAATTTTTTTAATTGGAGGTTTATACCTGAGAGGAACAGATCTTATGCAAGCACACACTATAAGGTTCACATATTTCAGGCACCCGAATCTCATAAGAATATGTAGCAATATTGAGGTAGTTATTTAGTCTGGGATTTATGATGACAAGGAAATCATTATTTGAGAATGAACATATTGCAGTATGACGAGAAGTAAATAAAGGTTACTAAGTATTTATCTTAAAATATATGTATATGCATATATGAATACATATGTATTTGAATATATATACATCTGTATATATTCAAATATGTATGTGTATATTTTTTTCTTAAAAAAATGTTTTTTCTTAAAAAAAATCAGATCATTTAAAAACAGAATCCTTATGGTATAATACGAGCATTAATTTAGCACCTCTGAGAGGCTTAGCCCAGTGTGGCTACACTAAATATGCTTTCTAGCTCCTTTTCAGTTTTTCTTCTTTTATTATCTTACTTGTTTATGAGAGTTTCAATTTCTCAATATCCTTGCCGTAATTTTTAAAAAATTGTCTATGATCTCATCAATTATTTTCTCTCTTTCACACTCTTTTCTCCTTCTAAGTTTCCAATTGCATGTATAATAGGCTTTTTCACTCCCTCCTATGAATTGTTAAAGATATTTTCCATCTTCTCATCCTTTTTCTTGCCATAATTTAATCTGTATATCTTCTAGTGAGTTGATTTTTGTTCATAATTCTCAGTTTTGCTGCATCTCATTTATTATTAAACTCATCCTTTTGAAAGAGTTTATGTCATTTGATGGATTCTTACATTTTGTATTTTTATTAGACTATATGCATACAGTTTTCTGTTGAATTTCTCCATCTTGTCATCTATTTTCTTGAATATATTAAACAATTATATTAATGTTCATAGCTGATAGCTATAATGCTTGTATGACTTATGGATCCATTTTTATTATCTGTTTTTTTCCTCCAGGTTTTTGATCAGCGATTCCTATGAGATGCTTGATCATTTTTTATTGAAGGCCAGATAATTTGAATTAAAAAATGTAAATATAATATGAGGCTTTTGTTGACATTATGTATTTTCATAAAGGATGTAATTTTGCTTTCAGGAAAGCTATTACAGCAGGGGCAGATCATAGAGGATTCAAAGCTGGATTTCACTCTTCTGTGAGTGTTAATCTGTTTCTAACTGCAGCTTATCCTTAGAATATATAATTTTCAGGCTCCAAGTTGGAAGTCAGAATGTGCTTGACTGGCCCTAAATTATAATTTTTGTTTTAAGTGGTGCCATTAGATTGCTGGACACTCTACTCAGCTTGCTAATTTCTTTTTTCTTAATTTAGTGGGGTGACAATTGTTAGTAAAACTACATAGATTTCAAGTGTACAATTCTGTATTACATCATCTATAAATCCCATTGTGTGTTCACCACCCAGAGTCAGTTCTCCTTCCATCACCATATATTTGATCCCCCTTACCCTCATCTCCCACCCCCCCACCCTCCTTACCCTCTGGTAACCACTAAACTATTGTCTGTGTCTATGAGTTTCTGTTTCTCATTTGTCTTGTTCTTTTGTTGTTTTTGGTTTATATACCACATGGTTTGAAATCATATGGTTCTCTGCTTTTTCTGTCTGACTTATTTCGCTCAGCATTACACTCTCAAGATCCATCCATGTTGTCACAAATGTTCCTATATCATCTTTTCTTACCGCTGAATAGTATTCCATTGTGTATATATACCACAACTTCTTTATCCATTCATCTATTGAAGGACATTTTGGTTGTTTCCATGTGTTGGCCACCGTAAACAAAGCTGCAATGAACATTGGAGCACACGTGTCTTTATGGATAAAAGTTTTCAGATTTTTTGGGTAGATACCCAGGAGAGGGATTGCTGAGTCATGTGGTAATTCTATTCGTAATTTTTTGAGGAACCTCCACACTGCGTTCCATAACGGCTGCACCAGTCTGCATTTCCACCAACAGTGTATGAGGGTTCCTTTTTCTCCACAGCCTCTCCAACACTTGTTATTATTTGTCTTGTTGATGATAGCGATTCTGACTGGGGTGAGGTGATATCTCATTGTGGTTTTGATTTGCATTTCTCTGATGATTAGTGATGTTGAGCATTTTTTCATATGTCTATTTCCCATTTGTATGTCCTCTTTGGAGAAGTGTCTTTTCAGGTCCTCTGACTATTTTTCAATTGGGTTGTTTGTTTTTTTGTTGTTGAGTTTCATGAGTTCCTTGTATATTTTGGATATTAGCCCCTTATCAGAGGCACTGTTTGCAAAAATCTTCTCCCATTCAGTTGGTTGCCTCTTTATTTTGTCGATGGTTTCTTTTGCTGTGCAGAATCTTTTAAGTTTCATATAGTTCCATTCGTTTATTTTAGCTTTTATTTCCCTTTCCTTTGGAGTCAAATTCATAAAATGCTCTTTTAACCCAAGGTCCATAAGTTTAGTATCTATGCTTCCTTCTATGCAGTTTATTGTGTCAGGTCTTATGCTTAAGTCTTTGATCCATTTTGAATTAATTTTGGTACATGGTGACAGATTCAGTTTCATTCTTTTGCACGTGGCTTTCCAATTCTCACAGCACCTTTTATTGAAGAGGTTGTCTTTTCTCCATTGTATGTTTTTTGCTTCTTTGTCAAAAATTATCTGTCCATATTTATGTGGTTTTATTTCTGGGTTCTCAGTTCTATTCCATTGGTCTATGTGTCTGTTTTTCTGCCAATACCATGCTGTTTTGATTATTGTAGCCCTGTAGTACAAGCTAAAGTGAGGGAGTGTGATACCTCCAGTATTCTTTTTTCTTAAGATTGCTTTGGCTATTCGGGGTCTTTTGTGGTTCCAAACAAATCTGATGATTTTTTTGTTCTATTTCTTTAAAAAATGTCATTGGGATTTTGATGGGGATTGCATTGAATCTGTATATTGCTTTGGGTAATATGGCCATTTTAACTATGTTGATTCTTCCAATCCATGAGCACGGAATGTCTTTCCATTTCTTTGTGTCTTCTTCAATTTCTTTTAAAAATGTCTTATAGTTTTTAGCATATAGGTCTTTCACATCCTTGGTTAAGTTTATTTCTAGGTATTTTAGTCTTTTTGCTGCAACTGCAAAAGGAATTGTTTTTTTGTATTTCTTTTTCTGAGATTTCATTGTTAGTATATAGGAATGCAATGGACTTTTGTACGTTGATTTTGTAGCCAGCAACTTTACTGTATTCGTTGATTGTTTCTAATAGCTTTTTGGTGGAGTCTTTAGAGTTTTCTATATATAGCATCATGTCATCTGCAAAGAGTGACAATTTAACTTCTTCATTCCCAATTTGGATGCCTTTTATTTCTTTCTCTTGCCTGATTGCTCTGGCAAGGACTTCCAACACGATGTTGAAAAGCAGAGGTGATAGGGGGCAGTCCTGTCATGTTCCTGAACGTAGAGCAAAGGTCTTCAGTTTTTCACTGTTAATTATGAGATTAGCTGAGGGCTTGTCATATATGGCCTTTATTATGTTAAGGTATTTTCCTTCTATACCTATTTTATTAAGTGTTTTAATCATAGATGGATGTTGTATCTTTTCCACTGCTTTTTCTGCATCAATTGATATAATCATATGATTTTTGTCCTTTATTTTGTTTATGTGCTGCATCCCATTGATGGATTTGCGGATGTTGAACCATCCTTGTGCCCCGGGGAGGAGCCCCACTTGGTCGTGATGAATAATCTTTTTAATGCACTGTGGTATTCGATTTGCTAGAATTTTGTTTAGGATTTTTGCATCTGTATTCATCAGAGATATTGGTCTGTAGTTTTCTTTTTTTGTGTTGTCCTTACCAGGTTTTGGTATCAGGGTAATGTTGGCCTCATAAAATGAGTTAGGGAGTACTGTCTCTTCTTCAATTTTATGGAACAGTTTGAGCAGGATTGGTATTAGCTCCTCTTTGAAGGTTTGGTAGAATTCACTAGTGAAGTCATCTGGTCTCGGACTTTTGCTTTTGGGAAGGTTTTGGATGACTGATTCAATTTCGTTACTGGTGATCGGTCTGTTTAGATTTTCCAGTTCTTCATGGTTCAGCCTAGAAAGGCTATATGTTAGCTTGCTAATTTCTTATCCACTACATTGTACTTCTCCTCTTAGCCTATTTTAAAGTGCATAAAAATGCCTTAAAGGCTTAAGCAGTTGTAAAACAAGCTGGGTCACCCCAATTTGTTGTCTTGACTCTGTAATCCTAACTGTTGAAGCCTTTTGATATCTGAAGGTATCAAACAGATTTTTTTCCAGCTTTTCTATGTGTTTATAAGGAAGGTATTGATCTGAAACAAGCTATTCTACCATTATAAGGAAAGAAACTCTCAAACAGTATTTATTTGTCAACTTTCAGTATTTTTATTTTTCTAAAAACTGAACACAATTAACTCATAGAAGCAGACCATTCCTCAAGTTTTAACAAATGGAACAACAGAAATAGATCACAGGCAATTGTTTTTCTTTAAGTCTTTTACCTAAGCAATTCTATAGGAAGTTTTGATGTTGACCAAAAGAAGACACAGATTTATCATTAAACATTGCTTCACTGGGCCTCAAAATTCTATGACACATTTTGGTCAAGATGTTTTCATTTAAAAAGTACTCATTTTGAAATCTAACAACTTAGAATTGCCACACACAAAAAGTTGTTCCCCAAAGCATGCTTTTCCTTCTGAAGGTTTTACAATACATTTGTATTATTAACCCGTCATCTTTGACTATTAAAATTAAATGGTCAAATGAGACAGACAGTTTTGAGCCATTTTTCCACAACCGGTTAAGACTGAGTGAAGTGTTCTAGATAACATTTGTTTAGCCATTCGAGTTTTCTGAGTAGGTTTGATGACTTTGCCAGCTCTAGCAGCTTTCTTGTCCACTGCCATGGACAAGCATAGCAGCTGTCTCTCTTACATCACAAACAGCAAAATTACCCAGAGAAAGACAGAGAAATTCTCAATGCATAATTTTGTCAGGAAGCATCTTAATGGTGGCAGCATTCACTAGATTTCCAGAATTTGAGCCATCTTCCAGATTCATACAAGAACAGCAATAAATTTTATTCAGCTTGGCAAACTTGCAAGCGATGTGAGCAGTGTGACAATCTAGCTCAGGTCCATAGCCAGCACTCATAATGCCTGGATGATTCAAGATGATCACCTGAGCTGTGAAGCTGGCTGCTTCCATTGGTAAGTCATTTTTGCTGTCACCAGCCAAACTGTCACAACCAACATCTTTCATAGACATTTCCTCGACACCAAAGCTCATATTGTCCCCAGGCAGAGCTCCACTCAAAGTTTCAAGATGCATTTCAACAGACTTTGTTTCAGTTGTAATGCTGATTTGGTCAAAGATGGTCTCCATGCCTGGTCTAGAACACTAGTTTCCACTTAGCCCCCAGGGACTGTACTAATACCTCCAATTCTGTAGAGAGCCTGGAGGGACACACAAGTGGGATAAGATGATCATCCAGGCCAGAGCTTCAAACAATATAGTTCCACCGGCATTGCCATCCTGATGGTCAGTTTCCATCCCTTGCACCAAAGTATTTTAGCACTTAGCTCTACCATGTTGCCACTGTGTTGAGGTTATAGCCACTTTTCTTAATGTAGAGGTGAATTTTCTCATATCTCTCCTAGCTGTACAGTGGCTCAGGATAATTCACTGTATTAAAATCAACAATAACCTAGTATGTAACTCCCTAAATCGTGCTGATGTGTCTACCCATTCTTGGACATACCAGCTTCAAATTCATAAATACCAGCAGACCAGCCCTTGGGAGAATGGACCATCCAGAGAGTAATCTTTGTTGATTAACAGCTGCTCCTCTCAATTTCACTTTACATTGATGTTGCTTGACACTAAAAATCCTGTCACATCGTGGGTGTTGTATTAATAGGAAGCTTCTAAGATAGAGTCAGAGGGGACCAGATTTTCAGTTCTTCTCAGACCTTTAAAGTAGTTCAAGCAAATGGAACTCATCAGCAGAGGGCTGATGAGTCCTCAATCAATACTGATGACAACTACATACCTGTTACTATTACCATGACGAGGCTATAAAGGAGTTTCATTTAAACTTTCTGACTAATGTTGGTCCTAGAATTGTTGTTTGCTGCCTTATAAAATCAGTTATTATTATTATTATTATTATTATTATTAATGTGAAGCCCCACCAAAAATTTTCTCTGAAACACACCTGCTTTATATAAGTAATCAAGAGCTTATTTTAATGGCAGTAAAAATGTCATTGAAGTTTATATTTATTAAATCCAAATCATATAAATATATATTTTGGTAAACTTAATCTAAATAAAACAAATACCTAAAACCAAATACCTAACAATGACTCAGAACTGCTGGAAAGCATGTTGCATAATCAATGAGATGGGATTATACAGAGCATGGTTCCTCAAGCTGTTGACTCAGAAACCCTAGAGGTCTGTAGAGTTAATGCAAGAAGCCTAGATGTGGACTAAACTACACAACATTGTTTATAGGCTGAATAAAAATAGCTAAACCACTTATTTTATTTTTATTTTGTCCCAATTGTGATTTATACATATATATTAAATTATTCATACTACACATTTTCTCAGTCAACAAATACAATATTTATGGCTATTATTATGAGGTGGTCTGTTTTATTTTTATATCTCCAAAAGGGTTCTTATAATTGAAAAGTTTAGAAAATCACTGATGTATTTAAAATGTTATTGTACCTCCCTGAGCTTAAATTTTATTCACTATGAATAGAAATGTAAATATCTACCATGTAGAAATATAGTGAACGTGAGGGCATTTAATAAATGTTAATTTCCCTACCTGTCCTGCCCCACATGTACCAAAAATTGTTTTTGTTCTGTTAGGTAAATTGTCGAGTTAAAATCAAATTGATCAATTCTCAATTATTTTACAATTCTGATTTCTTAAAATTGTAATAAAGAGAACTGATGAAAAACAATCAAACTGCTAGCAGAAAGGACTGTTGAAGAGGAGTAAGAGAATGAAAGAACTATAGTATAGTAATATAAATTACACCATGTTTTCCCGAAAGTAAGACCAGGTCTTATATTACTTTTTGCTCCAAAAGACGCATTAGGGCTTATGTTCAGGGGATGTCACCCTGAAAAATCATGCTAGGGCTTATTTTCTGGTTAGGTCTTATTTTCAGGGAAACATGGTAGTTACAACGATAAGTCTAAACATTAAAAGAGGTCATTAAAAGAAGAAATGACAATTATGTGACATACTAGAAAGGCTAACTATTGCTACAATGACAATCATAATATAACATATAAATGTATCAAATCAATATGTTGTACACTTTAAATTTATACAATGTTATGTGTGAAATATATTTCAATTAAAATTTTTTAATTATGTTTGTTTCTACTAAAAAGATAACCAACCAAAAAAAGAGTCTAAGAGTCTAAGCTTTATGCACATTCTTTCCTTTAATCCTTACAACAAACTTTAATGTTGTAAATGGATACTAATATTATTCCTATTTTACAGATGAGGATGCATACTGCTATACAAGGATGTTAAGAAATTTGCCCAAGGTTACATAGCAAGTATGTGGTGACACCACCTTTAACTCCACTTTGTTTCATTAAGGCAACCTTGCCCAAATCTACTATGAGAGATTGTCTCTTAATTGATTCAGATGCATTTTGGGCAATAATATGACCTAGAATATGAGGTGGGAGGAGGCAAAGCACTCATTCTTTTCCTGCCTCACCTCACGCCTGTCTATCTGTCCTTGTCCATTGAATCCGAGCTTTTCTTTTCCCTCTCTTTCACAGGGAACAGCTTCCTAGGAATTTCTCCCAGCCCTGTTTTTCTGTGAATGTTCCCATTTCTAGAATTAAATCCCCAAATTTAAGAGAGTCTAGACAGCTCTCCCATTTCTGATACAAACAGCCTTAGTCAATCTTTCCTGTGAAATATTTATTTTAGGATAGCAGAAGGAAACTCTCTAGATGTACAGAAAGAAATAGAACTCCTAAGGCACATTTCCCAGTATAATTCTCTGAAGTAAAAAATTGATCTACGCTACAGCCCTGTAATTAAGTGGCAATTACATTGATAATTCCCTCAAGGAGTATCACTGGCATAGCCTAGTCTGTGGAAAAAAATAATGTAGCTTGGACTCTTTCTTTTTTCTTTATTGACTACCAGCTTAGCTGGTTTGTCATGGTTGAGTAGGTATACTCAAGTATAAAAGAGTACTTGGGCCACGTTGGTCCTAATGGGCTCTCTTAATAGGTAGCACATTTCTCTCTTGAGAACATTACTGCTAGTTGGAGCCAAATTCTGCTACTTTTGTGAGCATTGATTAAACACACTCAGTAATCATGTGTATACAACACTTTACTGAATAAACTGCTGCTGAAGATAAACATCTATTTACACAGGCAGAGAATTTCAGGAATAATTAAACTCTGAAACCATAGCTACTAATGCACACAAGCCCTTGGGACAATGGACCATCCAGAGAGTAATTTTCATTGATTAACAGCTGCTCCTCTCACAATTTCATTTTGCATTGGTGTTGCTTGACACTAAAAATCCTATCAATTTGTGGGTATAGTTAATATTTTTGTTATTATTTGGGGAATGCTATAGATATACCATGTTAATCCCTTTTGGAGTAGTTGTTACTGGTATATAAATGGTATATTTTCACCTTTTCTACTATGATATACTTAAGAAAAATTCTTCCTCTCAATATATTGGGCTTTTTTTTTCCCCTTCCCAATGTAGGAGGAAAAGAGAATGAGAAGGGGGAAAGAGACTGATTCACAGATTTTACCTGTGATAATGTCCTTTTGTTTGGGCAATTCAGTATAGGAGTAGTGCAATTCAAACTCCTCTTGCCAAATGGGATCATATTTTGAGAGTATGATCCATTTATTCAGGGCCCTAAGCTCTGTTGTAAACTTCAATGTTCAAGTGGAAAAAAAGGAGACTTGAGAAGAGACTAGAGGGTATAACATATGATGACAAAATATACAGGCCATCAGGTGAAGTGGGGCAGACAACTGCTGGTGTCAGATGAGAAAATGAGGTGACACTGACTCAGTGAATGGCCCAGAGTCTGGCTGTGGGGTTTTGAAGTAGTGGGCCAAGCCGTTGAACTCACCTACTCCGGCCACTTAAGTAGTGCTGTTACAGGTAAGCAAGCGCCTGGCCAATCTGAGCCCAGGCCACCAAAGATTCCCACTGTCTATCCAGAGCAAATGCTCCCACAGGGAGGAGTACAGATTCCTCTCTCACCAGCTGACCTGCTCGTATCTGTGGAGACCACAGTCATAGACAGGCCAGTTTCATCTTCTTATACTTTTCTTCTAACACAACCCATGTAGATCTTGTCGGACAAGGAGAACATGCAATTCCTATGTCACTTTCACAACTCTCTTAGTTTTTTATTCAACAATGGTATGAGAAATGAGAATTTTTTTTTTTTCTTCCTGGGATTATTCAGTAAGAAAGTATATGCAACAATGCAGCTGTGCAGAAAATGATGCATCTATTAATATCACCCTGATATTTGGAAAAAATATGCATGATAACAAAAACATGTTTGCCATTTATCTAGTCTTCTACATAGTATATGAGACTATAAATGTTCTCTAGGTATCAATAATTTTACAGGCTGCTAGATTTGTGGTCATGCTTTAATAATCCTGCAATCCTAAAAGGCTGCCAATTGCTTCCTATAAATCAAGAGTAACAATATGTCCGTATTTCTTAGAAACAGGAAGTTTTATTTTTGATTCAGCTGCGACGTGCATAGATAATAGTTCTTTGGAAGAATGTAAAGAAGTATTTATGTGGCACACAAGATAAAATAAGCGAAAAATAATGCTGTGTTAGCCTGCATCGCAAGAATGTCCATTACTAATTAACGTTGCATCTCAGCTCCTTTTAAAACACATAATTCATTTAGCGTCTGTAATGCTCAGAAAAAAAGTGCTCTAATAGTGGCACTAGAGAGTGAAATGTTCTCTTTAAACTTGAAATCAAGAACATGGAAACATATATCAGTCTTAACTAAAGTATGATCTGAATAAAATAACTTGGGGCTCTTGTTAAAAGTGCAGACTCCTGAAACTTGCTCCAAAATAATCAACTATAAAAACTAACTTGTAAAGTTACAAGTGTTAGATGCCCTTATCCAATGCTAGCTTCCTTAGATTGGTCTCACATATCCATTAATTTATTCACTCAACAAATGTTTATTGATCACTTACCATTAGGTTTGGGATTGAAAGATGAATCAAATGAATCCTGCTCTAGAAAATCTGTTTTTTTGTTGTTTGTTTGTTTTTTATAAAACCACAGTTCAAATTAGTGCCACTAGTAATACACAGGAGAAGTCCACCAGGCAAAGTTGGACCCAGAGCGGTGGAGGGGAGAGCAGAGATGTCAGCTTGATATAACACAAAGCATGGTTTTCAGTAAAAAAGCTTAGTTTGGAGAAAATCAAAGGCAGAGAGATCAGTTGGGACACCATCACAATGAATCAGGAGAGAAATACAGATTAAGAGGGTACACGTTTCTTTTCTCCTTCTTTTGGAAATAGATTTCACCATTCCTTTGAGAAACTGCTCCCTGCCTAGTGCGCGCGCGCGCGCGCGCGCGCACACACACACACACACACACACACACTCCGTGGGATTTTGTTAGAGCTGTCAATCAGAGCACTCTATCACGCCGACACAAAAAGAATCCAAAGTGTGCATGGCCATACTAATTACCTACCCCTCCCATCCCTAGTTTCACTGGGCTTGAACCCAGTCATGGCAAAGAATGTGAGAGAAGCCGAATAATAACCAACAGATACAGCAATAGCAATTTCGTAGGAGCAGAATGATCAATAAAAGTAAAACCTAACAGCAATTTTAGGAATATTTTAAAGAACATAACATAAGCAGCAATTGCAACCGTGACTAAAATAAGACACTGCCGGTATTGTTCTTTTTTTCTTCCTTTTTCCTTTTTTCCTCCCTCTTCTGCTTCTTCCATTCTGTGACATCAGGCAGGAATAGTAATGGTGGTAAGGATGGTGTATCAGAGTTGGGAGTGAAGGACGCCTGCTGAGACGGGACATGGCCTACACACGGGGATTGAGCAAATCAGTGAATACACTGAGGATGATGGGGCTAGGTTTCTCATGGTGAAGGACTGAATACAAATATGGAGCAAAGCAAGATTCAAATGAATCATAAACTCTGTGTGTAGAATGGAATAACAGATGTACTAGATAATGTAGATAAAAGACATGTCAGACCTCAAGTCTCAGTATCAATGGACATACCTCACACCCATATCCTGGTTTCCACATACTACTCTCCGCTAAAAGAACCCAGCCTTTTTGGAGAAATGGCTTATCCAAGTCAGGGGAAAGCAAAGTTGAAAATATATTTGGAATATCTTGTTACACAAAAAAGAAGTGCTGAAAAAAAAAAAGCAGGAAAAAGACACATTATCAAGCTTCAAAGGGCTCTCACTGTCTAATTCGGGGGGAAAAAATTAATTCACTTTTTTATTTGAAATTTATTGGGGTGACAATGGTTGGTAAAATTGCATAGGTTTCAAATGTACAGTTCTGTAATGCATCATCTGTATATCGCATTGTGTGTTTGATCGTCAGCATAAATAACCATATTGATGGATTATAAACCATTGAATTAATATAAAGTAAATACATGGGAATAAGAGAAACCATTTTTATAACTGAATATCAAATAATACATACAGAAAGAGTGGTGAACTTGAAAACTACCTTGCACCCACTATGTCAATAATTAATTCAATAAAAGCTAAATCTAGTAAATGAAAGTGGGCAGAGGAATGGGATAAATTCATGGACCCAAAGTATCTCCATACAAAATACTTATTAATACCAAAGTAATGCTACAGAGGAGAACACTGGCAGACACTCTATTTATCAAATGATCAAATTAGTGCCATTGGTTGTGGGACAAAGAAGCATTCAATGCCACCTGATAGCTTACAATGAGAACATCACCTCCTTTCTGTAAAATCCTGGCCAAAAATGCATAATGGGTTTCTCTTCGGGAAGAAACATTAGACCAACCCACATTGAGAAATACTCTACAAAAGGAATGACCTGCAACTCCAGAAATGTCAAGTTCATGAAGGTCAAGAAGAGACCAAGAAATTGTCCCAGATTGATGAAGCAGGCTACAAAGACAGCTGGGTATGATATGAGATCCTGGGGCTGGTGCTGTTATAAAGGACATGATTGGGACAATTAGCCAAACTTGAAAGGATTTCTGGATAAAGGATATTTCTTTGTCATAGTACTCTTGTTATTTTTTATTTGTCTGGTATTACTTCAAACTGGCTAAAAAGTCAATTTAAAAAGTAAAACAAGACAAAACAAAATTTCTCCCCCAAATGGCAGTTATCTCTAGTTATCTCTTTGTGTTCCTTAAAGCTGGACAATGTAACAACACAGTTCTTGTACTTCTATGGCTGTATGACACTCCAAATAATCAGAGAAATATGAATTGGGGGGGTTGGGTATTTGATAAGACATACTGAGTATGGGAATAGATAAACCATCAACATATTAGTAGCTTATTCTTCCCAAGTGTTTACTATGTTTGCATTCAATTTTCATACCAACTCATAGTGTTAAGTGTATTAGTATTCTTGTTTTCCCAATGAGAAAAAAATTGAGATTCAAATAGGCTAAATAAGTTGTGCTAAGTCATAGGTGTAGTAAACGATGGAGCAGGCAGTCTGCTGTTCTAGTTCCACTGTTAGCCAGTTTGGTGTGCTGAATCTTATAGGTCAGGGTAAGGTCAGTGTCATGCGGGGTGCCAGGCGGGGTCTCTGCTCCCGCTCCCCACACAAGAACGCAGGATATGGTGAGGCCATAAAGGAACACCCACGGAGCCATAGGTAGGGGAGTCATACCACTATATTCTCTCTGGCGGCACTATACTCTCACTGGAGGCTGGATCCACACTGTCCACAAACCGTCATCCACGCTTGCCAGCCCAGCCACCATCTTCTTGCTAGCCCCCATTCTTCCTCCTCCCTCTGCCAGCATAGCCACAGCAGTTATATTAGTGGCCAATGGCTCACTGGTTACAGCTGACGGCCAACTAGCCACAGCTGATGGCAATCCAATCACAGTTGATGGCCATTTACTACCTGTCTATGTGAGGCCGAGAGCCTGGAAACTGCTTTTTGGGGTTCTGTCCCCACAGTCAGGCTCTTGGAAGGTAGGGCTGGTGACAGGGGAGGATGCCATTGTGAGAGATGTATTGTTCATATTGGATAGGACATCCTACCAGCTGACAGGAGGTAAAGAGACACACTCTACTATTAGTCCCTCCTCCTCTGATTATCTATAGACTCTTAAAGTTTGGAAGCTGCTTAATGCAGATTCCTAACAAATCTATGAGATCAGCTAGCCCCTGCTCTCCACTCTAGGACAGCCCCTTTTCAGTGCATTTTCATTCAGATGTAAACAGCACGTTATCTTACAGAATGTTGTATTTTTCCTGACACCGAGCTCTGGTTATGTTGTCTGCTTCCTGGCAACCCCCTTCGCCATACACATCCATTCTTCAAAGCCCATCTCAAATGTTACATCTTCTAGACATACATATCTTGGGGGGATTTTGACTAACACCTATGTTCTTTTACACTGGTGATAGTATCCTTATTGTGGTTGAAACACTCACCCCTCCATGCTATAGTACACAGCTTTCTTCAAGGAGTAGTTCCTGATTGACTTACATTAACAAGCACATTCAGTCCCTTTGGCTATAGAGATTGGTTGATGAATAGGCACAATGACTGAGATGTTATCAAATGTTTGATGGGGGATTCTGGCAGAAGTGGCTTCATTATTCTTTGGTGGAAATATTCTTTTTTCTCCTGGGTATTGCTATGACTCCCAGTCTTAATTGAATGGCCTTATATAGGAGGTGTCCTGTGGGACCCAGTGGTGCAGTCTCTCTGGTCACCATAGCTGGTGTTGCAGGTGTGTCCCTTGTGTGGGTTGTGTGTGCCCTCCTGTTGTAGTTGAGCCTTGGTTGCTGTTTGTACATCAATTAGAGGTATTGACCCTCAGGTTGATTGGTTGTGAGGGCTGGCATGACTACAGTGGAGGAGTTGTGGTGCAAAGGCTGACCCTACAGAGAGGATTTACTTTAGCGGGGCTCTGGTGTTTGCCCATCAGCCCTTTGGGTGTGTTGTCCTTAGAGGTGGCTGGGTGATTCTCCAGCTTGGTCCAAAGCTGACCACCAGTTATGCCAACCCTGCAGCCTCTTGGGAGGGAACCCACTATAGGCCAAGTTTAGCCATAGCCTGTGCTTTGCCTGGGGCCACCTGGTATGAGCCACAGGACAATCCAAAGGTAGCTGCCATATGCACTGGGATTAGAGGTTCCTTGACAGGTAAATCTGTGAACCAGGCCAGTTATTGCTAATGCCAGGCTTAGGGCTGCTCAGCCAGAGATCATGGGACATGCTGAAGCCAGATGCTGCTTGTCTGGGTTTTATGAACCTTTGAGAGATTTTATGAAATTCTGCAGCATGAGCTAAGACAGGTAGTTTGTATGGAAAAGCCACGGGAAGAAGCTTGAGTATGTCCGAAAGCTGGGTGGAGTGGGGTCTCCAGGAATCTCCAGGGCAGGACAGATGAAAGGTGATAGCCAGATTGATGGAGATATGTCATCTGCCTGCATTTGTGTGCAGGGAAGGAGACGGACTCAACAAACAAATAATGGCTTCCACCAGCTCTTCCATTCAGGTGAAAGCTGCCCCTCCAGCTCTCACTCTGAAGCTAGACAATTCAGTTCCTCCCTGTAAGTCCCTGGCACCTGTCCAGCCGCTGCCCCAGTGCTGGAACCCAGACCAGGTAAGTCCATCAGCAAGTAAGTCCATCTGTGGTCCATTTAAGAGGAGCACCTGGGAGTGCAGCCTCCCTCTGTCCCACTCAGCCACAATATCCTCTGGTTTTCATAACCAGAAATTATGGAGACTTCTCTCTCCAGCACTGGAACCCTGGGCTGGGGAGCCTGGTATGGACCCCTTTCTCTTACGGGGGCATGAGGATCTCCGCAGCTGAGATATTCCTCCCGATTTTTAATGGTCACACATGGGTGTGGGACAAGCCCAGTCTGTGTCTCTGGCCCACCTACCAGTCTTGAAGTGGCTTCTTCTGTATGTCCACAGTTGTAGGGCTTTGGTTCAGTTAGACTTCAGGTGATTCTCAATGATGGTTGTTCTGTAGTTTAATAGTAATTAATATGGGCCTGAGAGGAGGTGAGCACAGCATTTATCTAGTCTGCCAACTTGACTGGAAAATCAAGTCAGGCTTTCTATCACTTGCAACCTAAAGATTTCAAAGTATTCACTTCTTGGTCTTGTGTTTTTCTTTTTCAGTACATCATAACATCTTATTGGTTCAGTTTTTGTGTGCTTGTTCTAATTTACATTGCAATAGTATATATATATATATATATATATATATATATATATATATATATACATATATATATATATATATGTATATATATATATGTATATGTATATGTGTGTGTGTGTGTGTGTCTTATAAAATAAGATATATCTATATATCTTTTAAAATAAGATATATCTCTATATATCTTATTTCATGTTGTTATTGTCCTAGCATTCAATTCTTGAGCTCTTTAGCTTTATCTTTCGAGTGCTGCACACATACTTTGTTGCATCACATACGTTGCCTACGTATAGGAAATGCTGTAAAATTTGATTAGTTTTCTCTTCACTTACTGTTATGATATCAGGCAAAGTACTTGGTGAGTTCTTGGGCCTTAAGTTACTTCCCTGTTCATCTCCTGTGCTACAGTGAGGTTCAAAGGGGATAATACACGTAAAGATGCTTTGGGTATGCTGCCAGACCTCCTCTTTTCTTCAAGGACATTAACTAGGATTTCAAAAAAAGGAGCACATGGTTCTGTTTTCTCTGTTCGATTATTTTAACTCATTTTTCTATTTCCATCGTGAAACGCTTTATTGCGTCTCTGGATTTATCTGTTAGGCATACTATTCCAATAAAAATCATTTAAGAAATCATTTGATTTGGAAAGCAGTTATAAAGAGATTTACGACTTTGATTTACCAGATTCATTTTTCAGAATTATGGACATGATGTGGAGAGATGGTTTAGCTTCTATTAAGTACCTAATATTTCTAAATAGCTTTTATAGAGTTGGTGAGCCAAAATTAGACCTGAGAGACTAGAGAGAGATCTCACCTTCACTTCATCTTATCCTTTACTAATGCTCTGAAAATAAACGCAGTTGGACTCTGGGTCCTGGTTTTATTTCATCTGTTCCTCATGCTGACATTACTGTGGTCTCTGAGCCTTGAAAATAATTTCCTGCCTGCTAAATTATAGTGTCAGAAAATGTGGAATATGAGTGTGTTTACTAATTACTTCTGGAAAAACTATTCCATTCTCTTCTAAGGGTTGTTGCTGAAATGCTCAGCTTGGTAGGCCCACACCACTGTGCAGAGGACATATAGCCATCTAATGATATATACCCAGGAAAGATGGGATACTGGAATGAGGAACTAGGAAGGGACTTATGATATGCACGTGGATTCGTTTTCTAGTGTTGCCATAACAAAATACCACACACTGAGTGGCTTAAACAACAAAAATTTATTTTCTCACAGTTGTGGAGGCCAGAAGTCAAACATCAAGGTGTCAGCAGGTTTGGTTTCTTCTGAGGCCTCTCTCCTTGGCTTGCAGAAGGCCATCTCTTTGCAGGGGACACACATGGTCCTTCCTCTGTGCACAAGCATCCTTGGGGCTCCGTGTGTGTCCAAATTTTCTCTCTCATAAGCACACCAGTCAGATTGGATTAAGGCCCACCCTAAGGGCCTCATGTTAACTTGATCACCTGTTTAAAGGCCCTAACTCTACATAAATTCACAGCAAAAGTTCTAGAGGTTAAAGCTTTAACATATGCATTTCGTAGGAATACAATTCAGCCCATATTTGCTATAGCATGTGAATAGCTCAGTACTAGGTATTGTGATAAGGCATTGTGTCATCTAATTTTTAAAACAACTTATTGATATTAACTCTATTGTTTTCCCTTCTGTAGATGTGATACATTTCATGGTAAGTGAAGTTAAAGATATTTGAAGGGGTCAAAACTTTGTGGATAGGGAAATGTTCTCTGGCACCTAAAGAAATGTGAGAAAATCATAGTAAAGTTTCTGTCCATGGATTTGGGAAAATTCTAAAGAGGTAGGAAACAAGTTGTACTTCAATTTTTCATCATCTTATTGAGAACTTTTTATGGTTTTGACTTATCCAAGATCCCCCTCCAGAAAAGCTGATCGTGCCAGATATCCAGGAAAGGTCCCTCTAATTCAGACTTACTTTCTGTAGCCATCCTTCAGAGGGTTACTGGAGCTATGTCTCCAATAAGTGCAGAGAGAGGAAGAACATGGGAATGTATGTTCCCTCCACTCAGGGTAGTCCATTGGTCAGCGTCTGACTGGAATCTAATCAAGAAGCCTAGTTTCCTGCCTGAAGCAAGACAAACTGCAGCGTAATTGACACTTTCAGAGCTCCTTACAAATCAGGTTGAGGTTGGGGCTGCACCTGAAATTTCACCCTGGTTTGGATTCTTTTCTTTTCCTGTTCTGGCTACACCCTGCTTTATTAGTTTCCCTAGTAACATGTCCTTACCAAATTACTTGCAAATAAATCTTTGACTTGGGATCTTTTTCTGGGTCACCGTCTGTGGCTAAGTCACCTTCAGTGGCTAAATCGTGTCTTAATTTGTTCCAGTTCTTTAGAAGTAACAGCGCATCAGATCAAATTCCAATACTGGGATGTAAGAGAATTAGAATGGAAAACCTGGGTTTAATCCCTGGCCCTGCCATGTATCAGCTTATTGATTGGGTGATTCATTACTCATTCCAGTGCAAAAGTGCAAATCAACTCAAACAGATTCTTTAAAAAAAAGCAATGTTTTTCACTTATATGACCCAAAATTTAGGAGGAGTTCAGACTTCAGGCATTCTTGATGTCTTTAGAATTTGTCTGTCTCATTCCTTTTGACTTGTCCCTGCATGGTGGCAAGATGGCCACCCTGAGCTCCAGATTTATATCTCAGCAGTTCAGTGACCTCCCCAGAATGAGGGCACCTCTTCTCCCAAAGCACCAACACTGGCCCTGGGATTTACTCCAATTTAAGACATGAGCCTACCCTCCAACCAATGAATGTTTCTAGTTGGCCTGGCCCAGGAGCCAGGGGGGCCTCAACTTAATGACATTGACTGAAGCAAGGTAGACATGATAAGTTCCTTAAAGAAATATGAGAAGAAAGGTGAGTAAATACTGAGGAGACAAAATTAACCGTTTCTTACAGTGAGCTTGAACATGGTAATTAATGTTCATGAACTGGTCTGTTCTTACCAGTAACTGAAGACAATTACAGTATCTGTCACATAGATTTGCGATGATTAAATGATATGATACAGCAAAAGTTCTCAGCACAGTGCCTGGTACATAATAGTTGTTCAATAAATGCTAATTAGTAGTAGTACGATGTTGATGGGATTATGTTTGGCCATCTCGAAGTCCCTTCTATCTAAATGATTTCGTTTTCCATTTTAGGTTTTTGGGTAATGAAATCGCATTTGAGGAAATAACGAAGACAGAACTAACATCCTAAGGACGTGTGCCTTGGAATGTCAGGAGCAAGTCAGGAAGTGCTTACAGGTAAAAGGAAGGCAATATTATTGTGAAACCTATTATGGGTATAGTTGTAATTATATCACAATAAAGTTCACAAAAATTATTTTATTCTTCAAGAAGGAGGATTGTTGGGAAGAGGAAATGTTAGAGAATTATACAAATATTAAATTGTTATATTTTCTACTTTACACAACAATGCCTGTTAAATTGCTGATAATTAGTAGAAAAATATGGGATGTATAGAATCTTTTTTTTTCTGATTTTTATGTAGGTGGATATGGGATCACAAGTAGCATTGTCTGTGGCTCTTCATAGGAAAACTAAAATCCGTTTTCTTTGATTTATACTGAGGGTTAATTTTATCATTCCATGTTATAGTATGCTAGGAGATAGTGAAACAAACTTTTCCATAATGTGTTATTTGTGGTTGAATCCCTAGGTTTCATTTAATCATTTTCCTGATTGATTATAAATGTACTCAAACTAGAAAGTGCAAATTGCCTTTACAGTTAGATGTTTGGCCTTTGTTCTTGAAAATAACCTTAACAATTATAATTTTTAATATTTAATAATTTAATATTTAAAGAATATTTTAACAAAGATTACTGGTACCTTAGAAGAATATAGAAGAAAAGAAAAAAATGAAAGTAGAATAATAGCTTTATCTTTTTTATTTTTGTCTTCAAACCTCTGGAAAAAAATCTGCATTTCATTCTAAAAGTTATTTTGTATCTATAATTTTCTGAATAATACAAATGATTTCTTTTAAGTTGATCCTTAATTTAGAGTAATTTCCTTCTCACCATGGGAAAAAATATGTTTTCTCTTTTGAAAATATTTTTTCTTCTTGTGACTGGATAATATTTCATTCATTTTGAAAAGAATAAAAAAATAAATAAATTTATCAGACACCCAGGTATAAGTGTGACATTTGGGGCTCTGTGTGGGAAAGGAAAGACCAGGAAGGAATGAACATGTGTCAGCTTTCCATTAGTATTGGGCTTATGGCTAAAAGGCCTCAGTCAGGCACGCATCATTGGAGAGTAGGGAACAAATGTTTCCATTGATTTTTTTCCTTAACCTACAAGTCATTTTCTCTATCATGCATATGAATGGATAAAACAACATTCGTAAAAATTGCTTGTGAGATGGATTCACATGCAATCATTAAGATGCACCATACAGCTCCATATGTAATGTTATGCAACTTCCCAAGATAAGTTCAAGTAAAATACAAAACAGAATAGGTGGCATGGTCTCATAAATAGGATATACAGTAATATAATTATTGATATGTAGAATAATGTTTCAAAGGTAACAAGATCTGGGTAAAATTGATCACCTCAGGGAGAATTATAACTCTGGGCTCAATTTTTACTGTGTATCATTTTCTTGTTGTTAAAATGTAACATTAAATAAAATGTAACATAAAAACATAGAGAGTAGTATAATAATCTCTCCTTATTCATCATTCATATTTCATGGTGATCAGAATTTTCTACACTTGTTTCTCATTTTGTTTCTTTTTCCTATTTTATTTTTGAAATTATTTTCAATGTATTTTCTAAATATTACATCATTTCATAGGAAGTGTTACAGTGTACATGCTAAGACTATACATACAGTTCTATTTCCATATGCGCTATTCCATGATCTCTCCTAGCACAATTAACAATAACTTTTCCTTAAGACTATTCTTTAGAGCAGTCTGAGCAAAATTGAGACAAAAGTACAGAGATTTCCCATATAACCCCTGCTCCCACACATGCATAGCCTCCCCCATTATCAACATCCCATACTAGATTGCAACATTTGTTAAATTGACATTGTTCATTTGTTACAACTACATAAACATCATAATGCCCTAAACCCTATAGCTTACCTTAATGTTCACCCTTGATTCTGTGCATTCTATGAATATGGACAAATATATAATGACATGTATCCATCATTATAATATCACATATTTTCACTGCCCGAAAAGTCCTCTGTGCCTCATCTATTCATCCCTTCCCCCAACCCAGGAACTTCTGATCTTTTTACTATCTTCATAGTTTTGCCTTTTAAAAAATGTCATATAGTTGAAATTATATAGCATGTAACATTTTCTTATTGGCTTCTTATAATATGCATTTAAGATTTTTATGTCTTTTTGTGGCTTGATAGCTCATTTCTTTTTAGTGCTGTATAGTATGTCATTGTCTGGAAGAACCATAGTTTATTTATCCAATTCACCTACTGAAGGACATCTTGATTGCTTCCAAGTTTTGGCAGTTATGAATGGAGTTGCTGTAAACATCCATGTGCAAGTTTTTGTGTAGACATATTTTCAACTCTTTTGGGTAAATAACAAAGAGCATGACGGCTGGGTCTTATGATAAGAGTATGGTTAGTTTTGCAAGAAATTGCATACTGTCTTCCAAAGTGGCTGTACCATTTCTGATTCCCACCAGTAACGAATGACAGTTTCTGCTGTCTCACATCCTCGCCACCATCTGGGGTTGTCAGTGTTCCAGATTTTTGCCATTCTGATTGGTGAGTAGTGGTATCTCATTGTTGTTTTAATTTGAATTTCTCTGATGACCTATGATGTGAAGCATCTTTCATATGCTTATTTGCCATCTGTAATTCTTCTTTGATGAGGTGTTTGTTAAATCTTTGGCCCTTATTTGGCCCAATTTCTTAATTGGGTTGTTTGTTTCTTATTGTTGAGTTTTAAGAGTTCTTTGTATATTTGGATAGCAATCCTTTTCCAGATGTGCTTTTTGCATGTATTTTCTCCCAGTCTATGGCTTGTCTTCTTTTGACGTTTGTATTGCGCAGAACAGAAGTTTTTAAATTTAATGAAGTCCAGTTTGTTAAGTATTTCTTTCATGGATCATGCCTTTGGCGTTGTATCTAAAAAGTCATTGCAATACCCCAATCATTCAGATTTTCTCCTGTTATCTTCTAGGAGTTTTATAGTTTTGCATTTTACATTTAGGTCTATGATCCACTTTTAATTATTTTTTGTGAAAGGTGTAAAGTCCGTCTAGATTGATTTTATTTTTCATATGAATGTCCAGTTATTCTAGCACCATTTGTTGAAAAGTCTGTGTTCTATTGTGTTACCTTTGCTCCTTTGTCAAGATTTATTGATTTATGTGGGTCTGTTTCTGGGCCCTCTATTCTGATCCATTGATCCTTTGTCTGTTCTTTTGCTGACCCTACACTGTCTGGATTCATGATAAGTGTTGAAGTCGAATAGCATCAGTCCTTCTGCAACTTCGTTCTTCTCCTTCAATATCATATTGGCTATTCTGGGTCTTTGACTTCCATATATAAATTTTAGAAACAGTTTTTCAATGTTGACAAAGCAACTTGCTGGGATTTCATTTGGGATTGTATTGAATTCATGGATCAAATGGGGAAGAACTGACATCTTGACAATTTTGAGTCTTCTTATCCATGAACATGGAATATCTCTCCATTAATGTAGTTCTTCTTTTATTTCATTCTTCAGGGTTTTATAGTTTTCCTTGTATAGATCGTGTACCTACTTTGTTTGATTTCCACCTAACTATTTAATTTTTTGAGATGCTAATGTAAATGATAGTGTGTTTTTAACTTCAAAATTTACTTGTTTATTGCTGGTATACAAGAAAGCTTTTGACTTTTGTATCATAACCTTGCATCCTGCAACCTTGCTATAATCACATTTAGTTCCATGTTGTTGTTTTTTTTGTGTTTTTGTTTTTTTGGTCTATTCTTACAGAGCTTGACATAAACAGTTATGTCACCTGCAAACAAAGATAGTTTTATATTGTCCCTCTCAATCTGTATATCTTTGATTTCTTTTTCTTGCCTCATTGGATTACCAAGGACTTACAGTACACTATTGACAAGGCGTGCGGAGGTGAGACATCCTTGCTTTGTACCTGATTTTAGTGGGAAAGCTTTGTTTTTCACTGTTAGTATTATATTCTCTGCAGGTGTGCTTGCAGATTTTTTTTTTCTTTTATCAAACTGAGAAAGTTACCCTCTATTCCCATTTTACTGAAAGCATTTTATTTATTCCTTATTGTGTGAGTTTAGTAGATAGTGTCTTTCAAGGAATTATTAAAATTATCCATTTTATCTAAGCTATCAAGTTTGTGGGCATAGAATTGTTTACATATAGTATTATTTTATTATCCTTTTTAGTTTTCATGAGATCTGTCATGATATTGGGATCTGTCATGATCTGTCATGTATACTGATTTCCTATTTTCAATTTTATTTACTTCTGCTCTAATTCTTATTATTTATTTTCTTCTGCTTACTTTTGGGTTGTATTTTCTCCTCGTTTTCTAGCTTCCTAAGTTGAGATTTTAGATTTTTCTTCTTTTCTAACGTACAGATTCAATGCTATAAATTTCCCGTTAAGGAGTGTTTTTATTTCATCCCACAAATTTTGATAATTTGCATTTTTGTTTTCATTTAGCTCAAAATATTTTGGATTTCTCTTGATATTTCTCTTCTGACTTGTGTGTTGTTTAGTAGTGTGTTGTTTAACTTCTGTATGTTCTAGAATTTTCCAGTTATCTTCCTGTTATTGATTTCTAGTTTAATTCCACCATGATCTGAGAGTAGGCACTGTATGGTTTCTATGCTTTAAAAAAATTATGTGTCCTGGCTCAGAATGTGATCTATCTCAGCAAATGTTCCATGTGGGCTTGAGAAGAACAAGTGCTCTGCTGTTGTTAGATGAAGTAGTCTATAGATGTCAATTGCATCCAGTTGATTGATGGCATTGTTGAGTTCAACTAAGTTCTTAACGATTTTCTGCCTACTGGATATGAGCACTGCTGACAGAAGAGTGTTAATGTCTCCACCATGAGAGTAGATTTATTTCTCCTTGAACTTCTACAGTTTTGCTTCATGTCATTTGATGATCTGTTGTTAGGTGCATACAGATGAAAGATTGTTATATCTTTTTAAAAAATTGATCCTTTTAATATTAGAGCGAGAGGGAGAAAGAGAGATAGATAAGAAAGGGTGAAAAAGAGGAAGGTGGAGGGGAAGAAGGAGAGAGAGAGAGAGAGAGAGAGAGAGAGAGAGGAGGGATGAGGAGGGAGGAGGGAGGAGGGAGGAGGGAGGGGAGGGGAGGAGGGAGGAGAGGAGAGGAGAGGAGAGGAGAGGAGAGGAGAGGAGAGGAGAGGAGAGGAGAGGAGAGGAGAGGAGAGGAGAGAAGAGAAGAGAAGAGAAGAGAAGAGAAGAGAAGAGAAGAGAAGAGAAGAGAGAAGAGAAGAGAAGAGAAGAGAGGCTGGTCTAGAATTAGGACTTTGGAGGCTGTTGGTAATCCCTAGACCTAAACCAGTTTCTCAGCTTTAGCTGCACTCTGGAATCACCATAATACTTTAAAAATACTGATGCCTGGGTTCCATCCCAAGAAATTCTGACTTACTTAGTATGGGGTGAATTTTGTAAAAGCTCTTTAGGTAATTCCACCTGCAGCAAAGCTGAGAACCACGAGAACCAAAGCAAGGCCTCTCTAACTTGAATGTATACACAATTCACCTTGAAAAACCACCCATCTGGGGTGGAGCCTGAGAGTCTGCCTAAGAAGTTTCCAGCTTCTAACAGGCGCCCAGGGGCTTTCTTTTGGCAACTGTGTTTGCTAATCACTGGGTTTGTATTGTGGAGTCCTGGGAGGAAATCAATGAGACTGATGATGGAGTACAAATGCCACACTTCCTAAGCAGCCTGTTCTAGCAGCTGTAGATACTTTCTTTTTTTCTCTGAATTACCCTGGCTTCTGTCTCTACCTCTCTGAGAAGACTGACTACAGTCTGCCTTTAAGTTGGGTATCTGTGGCTTTATTCAACTCCCTTTTGAGTGTATGACTTTTGAGTGCAGCGTAGTATTAAAAAACTTCACAAAAGGTTTTTCCCTAGACAGAGTCCTCAAGTGAAGCCATTTTAATAAAGGTTTGCATGTTGGTTTAACTAGTTGCATTAACATTTTATACATATAGCTCTCTTAGAAAGTTTCAATGAATATTGCATTTAAAAACTCCAAGATGTCTTGTAGTGAAGAAGTGTCATTAACTTTGTTTAACTGGGGCTTTTCAAAATTATTTGAACATAAAATATTCTTGATATTCTGTTTTTATACACAAATTTTGGGAGGAGAAAATTTTAGTATAGAAAAGAAAATGGGTTTACTTCTAAGATCTAGTTACAAATCAAAAAAAGAAGTGATACCAAAACTCATGAGATTATTGTAAAGGATTAAGTCAAATGATATAATAAATATAATATGTATTAATAAATTACATGACACCACTTATGTGATGTGTCTATTATAGTTCCTGGTGATACGGGCTCCTTTCTTTTTCATCTTTGTAGTATTAAGAGTACCTAGACAGGCATTATGTTACACACACACACACCCATGAGCCCCAATCCTCGCTATAGTTCTTCTTTCAAAACAGTAAGAAAATCCCATAATTCATAGATGGGTGTCAGGAATATTAAATGCCACCTAAATTGATGACCTCTGCATTTCCTCTATTACTAAAGGTTATAGAATAAGAAGAAAGCGTTGAAGACAACCCCCCTTTAAAACTCAGCATTTGTTATTCACATTGATTGGACATTTAACTGGGAAATTAATATGTGCAAAGCCCTCTGTGAGATAAAAGGATTGATAAGACATGGTCTAATTATGCACTCACCACAGTGCCTCTTGCTGCTCAGCTCTGTGCTGTGGGGAAAGCTATGTGGGCTGACAATGCAGCGGACGCAGGCAGGGCTGCCCATGCCTGTGGAGCAGGGGAAGGCTCTGAACTGCACCAGGACTGGTCACTCCCACTTTTGTGTTCCTGGACTTTTTGTCTGCGTGTCTAGTTTTTAAATTGCCTGTGAACTCTTAGAGCAGAAGGCAATGCCTGCCTCTCTGTCCATTTTTTATACTGGCTCCTTAATGAATCAAGTATGGGATTCTTCATGGATAATACAAGAACCACAAGAAGTCTGATGGAACACAGATTAAGAAAAAAGTGTATCCTTGTTATGTGGAGAGGAAAATGTTAGGAATAAAACCTGTGATTTTCTTGTTGTTGATGGTGCATATAGTTCAACTTCCAACACTGCCTCTCACATTCCCACTTTCCCTCCTTTGATATCCAGTCTAAACCCAGCTGTTAATGAAAGATACTAGTTCTAGTTGGAAGATAAAGAGTAATGACGACAGGAAAGAAAATTCATTTCTTTCAGTATTGTGTGATGTTGTTTAATGTAGCTTTTCTTCCTCCATTTGGCAGATTCTATGGGGGCCTCCTAAGTTGTTTGTTATATGAATGTAAGCCAGAATTATAGGTGGGAACATGACTTTTTTTGAAAATAGACTTTTCTACAACTCTCGAGAATTTTCTTCTTCTTCTTCTTCTTCTTCTTCTTCTCCTCCTCCTCTTCCTCCTCCTCCTCCTCCTCCTCCTCCTCCTCCTCTTCCTCCTCCTCCTCCTCCTCCTCCTCTTCCTCCTCCCTCCTCCTCCTCCTCCCTCCTCCTCCCTCCTCCTCCTCCTCCTCCCTCCTCCTCCCTCCTCCTCCTCCTCCTCCTCCTCCTCCTCCTCCTCTTCCTCCTCCTCCTCCTCCTCCTCTTCCTCCTCTTCCTCCTCCTCCTCCTCCTCCTCCTCCTCCATTGCCTATGCTTATACTCTTAACACAATGATTCTCAAATCTAGCTGCACAGTAGAAACACTGGGTGATTAGGCCCAGATAAGTTTTATTTATTTTGAAACTCTCTGGGTGCTTCTGAAGTACAGCCCAGCTTACAGACCACTGCCCGAGAGGGACTACACTATATTTTCCACATTCATTGTTGTTAACTGGTTTATCTAAAACTTGGGGGCTTGAAAGACTCCCACAATACTGGTCGTTTGTCTGTTTCCAACAGTGAGAGTTTACTTCTCCTGGAAGAACATTGTAGAAAATCACTAGATTGGGAGGTTCCCATCCTGCTGTGTTTCTCAGCACCAAACTACTAAATGTGTAAAGTATTGTGACACTCATTTGTGTCATGAAGGTCTCAGGCCAGGTGGCACACCGAGTCACTGTTGACATTTTATTTAAAATCTCTGGAAGAGCTTCCAACTCTCTGAGCAGTTATATGACCAAACTGGGCAGTGGCGTACGCATAAACACCCTTTTTAACTTTATTTTTGAATATAAAGGACAATGGTATTTGTTAGGAATTAAATTCACCAACAGATCAGGCTTTATGTCCAATATCTTGAGTGATCCTATAATTTCCAAAATGTGAAAAATATTTTTTTCTCCTTCCTTTAATTTTAGCAATGGAGGTGACGTTTATTTTTAATATTCAGCAGTGGTTCAGGACTTTTTCTAGACTTCAGCTTAAGAAGAATCAGCTTGGAAATATATATTTTTTGGTTTGTTTTAAATATACAGAGGTGATGTTTCTTGAGCTTTAGATAGACACGTTTGAAGATAAAATTAAAACCTGTCTCATATTTATGTTGGTTGTAAGGGTGAGGCATAGAGATACTTACAGTTTGAAGTGAAACTGCTCTATACATTCCACATCATGTTCTGCACTATCATTATTTTAACATACACAAGAGCCAGAGAAAAATAAAAATCATCATTCAGTTTTACCTGCCTATGTCAACAAAAGTGGTAAACAGCAAAATGATAATCAGGGAAAACTAAATCTTTCATGAGAGTGTATTTCCCTTAACTTAGCCTTTATATTTATAAGGCAAATTGAGAATGGTTGGATAGGAAAGGGAAGGTAAGGTGGATATATTTACAAGTTCTGGGGTTTCAGGTCTCAGATATAGAGATTCAAATCTGGGTGCTGGGGAGGAGAAGTGAGGATCAACCATCTTTCCAAAGGTAGAGCAGACTGAAACAATACATCTGACCGGTACTTTACTGCCTGTTAGAATGCATGGGGATTGTCTGAAAAGCTGTGCAGCAGAGAACCTGATCAGAAAAGTGAGTGTAAATAATGCCATACATTGCATCCTCCTTGTGTCTTGGGAACATTCATGTCAACCTACAGGTGTCACTAGACCCACATTTGTGAATGTGGGTTACTGGTCAGAGCTCCCTTTAAATTTCCATCTCTCTGGGTCTCAGGCCCTGCACCTCTGAGGTTCGCTCTTGCCAGGGAGGCTACAGCCACCCTCTCCATGAAAGGGTATGCTTTCACAGAAGAAATAAAAATGAATCTAATCAAGTAATAAATGCTCTCTGTTTCTCCAGGAGAAATAGATTGTGTTTTATCGAGTCAGATATTACCAGCCTGGATGAGCAGAAACTGCTCCCTAATTGTAAGTTGTTTCTCCTAGAAAAGTATTTCATTCTATCACTAGGGTTCTATAATAATACTGTGGATGTATGAATTTTACCCCCCTCACACACACACACACACAGACGTACACATCTCATAATGTTTAATTAGTTATTGAACAAGTTAGGTAGCAGCAAGGCAGTGAAGTGCTGGAAGCAATGGGAGACTTATAAGACCTCGTAAAGGTCTGCAGGATTTAATATTCTCTAAGGGAAGCCCTGGATTCTGGCGATCCTTTCAGTTTTGTCATCATCACTCATTAGCTCTGTGACCCTAGCATATCTAAGCTCCAGTTTTCCTCTCTGTAGGTGGAGGGTAATAACTGTGGCAGAGGCAATGAAACGCGTTCACCATTTGCATCCTCAGGCGTTAGGATGACTACATTCCCCAGCCTCCCTTTGAGTTAGATTTCAGGGGACCGCTGACTGGCTCTAGAGCCAAGGAGTGTGGCAGGAAATGAAGCCATTCCATATTGGGTCTGGCTCTTAGGAACATCCTGCTAAAGTGTCCAGCCGCACAGTTCCCTTACTGCGGTGCACGTTCCACCTACAGCTGCTACCAGGAGGACAGAGAGGGGCCCAACCAACATGTAGTTTTTACGGGAGCGTGAAATCAATATTATTTTACCAAGGCGCTGAAGTTGCAGTCCACACTTTCATCCACCCCTCTCCTTTCCTTTCTCCTTCCTCCCTCTCCTCTCCTCCGTCTTCTGTTTCCTCCCTTCCCTTCCTCCTTCCATCTCTTCCTTCCTCGCTCCCTCCCCCCCCTTGCTTCATCTCTCCCTCCCTCCCTTCTATCCTGATGCTTTGTACAACCTAGCACATCCTAATTAATGCAGTCTTCACACCTCCTTCCCACAGTGTATAGATTAAACAATATCAAAGATACAACACGGGACATAAGGGCACATAATAATTCTTTCAATACATTTATTATTGTTTTATATAATCCAAACTCATTATTTTAGACATAAAAGTGCTGAAGCTTCAAGGAGTTAAGTGATTTACCCATGACTGAACAGCTAACTTGGGGCATAGCTAAAAATGTCCAATCTAGGGTTTTTTCAAATATATTGTGATTTTCCCCTGATCCAGATAGATGTACCACCGCAGTGAAAGAAACATTTAGCTACATTGAATCTGTTGAGTGAGTTCAGTCTATTAAACACGAGAGCTGAATTTATTTAAAGGAAGTAGCTAATATATTCAAGTTTTAATGATAACCAAACAATGTTGATATCAATTTTATAATTGTTAAGTGACCCTTATTAGGAATTTAGCGATCTTTACATCCACTAATTGAACTTTTCACATTTTTGAGGAGAAGAATCATTCCTTCTTTACGTTTTCTTCTTTCTTTTTTTACTCTAAATTCTTTTAGTAAACATTTTGGAAGTAATAGTGACCTACTTAAAAAGAAAAAAAGAGTAACCCTTTAAGAAATTCCCAGTAAACAAGTTACTTTAGAAATGGCGTATTATTTATTAAGGTGCAGAACCATAGAATACAATAATTATGTCAATAAATACAATATTTTATGTCAATTTTTCTAACACCTCTATAAATTAATACAAATACACGGGGACTTTAAGTGAGAATTTTTTTCTCTCGGTAGCCTTCCATTGTGATTCAATACGTGGCAATAATTCTGCTTGTGCGGTTAAACAGACTTCACAGCTCCGTGGAATCCAGGAGCCCTTTGGAGCTAATTCATACCCACTTCCCAACTGGTGATTCTAGAGCAAGCAATATAAATTTTCCATTACTTTGCTACTCAAATGAAGTGTGCTTATTTGTATCAAGAGCTTTCAGAACAGTTTCCAGTGCAGTATTTTCAACATTATATTCAGCATAATTTTCAGCATAATTTTCAGCATAATTTTCAGCATACCGGTAATACAGTGGTTCAGAGGGTGGGCTTTGGGACCCAGGGAGTGTATCACCCGCTCTATGTCCCACTAGCTTTGTGATCTCAGGCAAGTTACTTCATCTTTTTTGAGCCTCAGTTTTCTCATTTATAAACTGAGAATATATCCTACCTCAAATTATGTTACAAAGTTAATTGTGCTATAAAATGCATATTGTTTGGCAGGGAATACATAGTAATTACTACCGAATAACTAACCTGATTTTATAATCTTAGACACCAGCCTAAAGAAATATACATAAAACAAACCTTTGGTGTGAAATAACTCCTCATACCAGTTATAGGAGTCAAAAAATTATAAACAATCTAAATGTCTAACAATAGGGGAATGGATAAATAAATTGCTAGATAGCCACATAATGAATGAATTTATGTAATATTCTGTTAATGTCAATAAGAAATGCTTTTAGCTTGTGAACACTAAGTAGGTCACTTGAATAATTTACCCTAAGCCCCTGCATGCCACATGGCAAATACCAATGCGTTTCCCAATTCAATTGCCTTTGAAGAGAGAGCATGGTCTTTCATATAATTTGCACATAGTCTGCACCTCTGCCTTCCTCTGTTTCAGCTTCGGCTTTGCGATCTGTTTTGACTGTTGCCTGCAGTTACTTGTTTCATCGGGCAATCCCCATATCTCTCCACAACCACTTATCCACATCTCTTCCTGGCTTTGACTGCCCACATGGTGGCACTGACCCACCCTTGACCTCTAACATCCTTCGAGGCTCTTTCCCTTGCTGTTAAGAGCTCAGTACCACCTGCTCCTAATCTCTGTTTTGATGTCACCTGTGCCACTGTAAGTCAGGCTTCTGCCAACCTGTCCCCCAAAACAGGAGTTCTCACCCTCATGATCTGCGATGCTTATCTTTCCTGCTGGGTTACAAGGAGATCCCTGCCCCTTCTTGTGGCTTATTCTAAATTTGCTATGTGGGGGGGCAGGGGTGGGGCTGAAAAACTTGTTAGGCCCCTCGAGATCCATTCTTGCCATTGAGCCACACAGCCCTCTCCAAGGCTGGGTGCACTGGGATCTGATGGACTTCATGACAGCCCCTGTCCACCCACGCCCTGGTGCTGATTCTTTTTTGTTTGTTTGTTTTTTGATTAAAGTTTATTGGGGTGACAATTGTTAGTAAAGTTACATAGGTTTCAGGTGTACAACTCTGTAATACATCATCTATACATCGCCACCCAGAGTCGGTTCTCCTCCCATCACCATATATTTGATCCCCTTTATCCTCATCTCCCACCCCCCTCCCCCACTACACTCTGGTAACCACTATACTATTGTCTGTGTCTATGAGTTTTTGTTTCTTTGTTTCTTTGTTTTGTTCCTTTGTTGTTTTCAGTTTTATATCCCTCATATCAGTGAAATCATATGGTTCTGAGCTTTTTCTGTCTGACTTATTTCACTTAATAAAGAAGACGTGATATATACATATATATATATATGTATATATCACGTCTTCTTTATATATATATACATAATGGTGCTGCTTCTTGCCCAGAGTCCTTCCTCTTTTCTCATGACTTCATATGTTTTCCTTTTCAGGTGATCTGTGGCCCCTCCTCATAACTCAGCTTCCACCGGACTCTCCCGTCTTTCAGCGATGCTGCTATATATTTGCACTTGCTCTATATTTTAACCTCAGTTGGGAATCCGCTATGAATTACTCCCCAAAGGTTCCTGGATTCAGATTCCATGGGGAGAAGGAACTTTGCCTACTCCACGAGTGGGTGATTCCTCAGTTCTGACCAAGTGGAAATACTTGCTTAGGTTTTAATGGTAAATGAAAATGGCAGGAACAAAATGGTGAATGAAAGAGGGTTCTAACTCTGTTGAAACCAAACTTATTTGTATGAGAATCTCTAGAAGGAGCAATCAAAATATCTGTGATGTTAATATTTGGATAATGCGACTACAGATTTTTTTCTTTAATTCTCTAAATCTTCCATGCATTTTATTAATTTTTTAAATAGGAAAATGACCAAATTTAAGAAATTATTGCAAATAAATGATCCAGAGGTTACCACAAATTTGTTTAAAGGACAGTTGCATTTTAATTTTCTTTTGTGATTTTCCCCTTGCTATAAAGAAAGAGTAGTTTCTTTAGTTGATGCTAGAAGCCTTTGCTCTCACTTCAATCCCTTGAATACACCTATGCCTGGCCTTATACAACTTTTTGTTTTCATCTCTTTATCTGTACTGCTGTCTGTATCTCTGTGTGTCTATGTTATTATCATCTATTTATATCTATCTATCTATCATCTATCTATCTATGTATCATCTCTATCTCCACATCACTTCAATAGCAGACAGCACTAGTATCCGGCCTTGCCCTGACACTCACTTTCCCCACACTGCCAGTTCTTGGGTTCCACTGCCAGCATCTGCAGCTCTGCCTGAAGGCTTTCTCTGGAGATAAGTGCATGCATCTTAGATTCACTGGAAGTAACTGGAATTAACATGCACTTCTCTCCCCAGCACCCCTCAACCATGACAAGAATTGGTGATTAAATGCTCAATTATGGGACAATTATGAGGCATGTTCTCCACTGTCTCCCAGGGTCTCAAGTGGGACTGAGTCCAGCAGTGGTAACCTGAATGGTAATGCACCCATTCTGTCTGCATATGGCTTGCTGCCTCATTTCCCACCTCCTATTTGCGCTTCCCAGGGTCCCTTTCTCAATACACACTTGCATTCAAATCCTCTTCTCAGGGTCTGTTTCTGGGGAAACTCAACCTAATAAAATAGTCATATTCATATCCATTTTCTATAGTTCATCTAAAAATGGCTTAAGGGTTATAGCTGGCTCTGAGCTAACCATGAGCTCCAAATGTGGCAAGACAGCTCACAAAATTAATGTAATCTTAGGTAGCAATAGATAATAGGTAAAGAAACTCAAAGTATTTGTGCGGTATTATGTCTAGTTATGGATGCAACATTTTTAAAAGGATATTCAAACATTGGAATATGACCATGGCCTGATTAAGAGTTTATGATCCTAATAACAAAGATAACATTTAAAGGAAGCAAAGCTATTTGGCTGGGAGAATAAACCACTAACGGCATGATCCCTGCATTCAAGTGGCTGAAGGGAAGCCATGCACACAATGGGCTAAATTTGTTCAATCTTTTTCCAGCGGGCAGAACTTTGATTGGGCAAAAGTCAGAAAAAGATCAATTTTGGCTCTAGAAATTGAACAATTTTCTAACAATTAGGTGTTTCCTTACCAAACTCAAGAGCCTAGTCTTTGAGATACTTAAGCAGAAGGCGAAAGTCACCTAAATCCATCCCATTCCTTGAAAGTAAACCAGGTCACACATGTCCGCGTCTGTGGTTCTTACCAAAAGCTCATTTTGGTCACTAGCATTCTGTGTCTGGAATTCCATCAGGCTGCCATCCTGTTGCATGCCTTGCTGCTCCTACCTCTCAGTTTTTCCTCATTCTGGATGTATGCCTTAGTTCTGTTCTCGGGGCAGCTTTGTGTAGTTTTGCACTTGCTCTCCCAGGAGCTAGAACTATCTATCTGCTCTCTCTCTTTGCACAGGTGCAGGCAATAGGCATTGTACCACCAGCCCCTCCATCTGCCCTACTCTAGGCATTGGTGGCTCCTCACTTGGCCCCTGCCTATCTTAGGAAGAGGAACAAGATAAAGGGAAATTGAATCCTAAGTGGTATTGTAAGTGACTTCTAAATTAATTTCCAACTACACGATTCTATGATTATTTTCCTTTTCAGTCTTTGAGACCCTCTTTCTTAGGTTTTATTCCTCTTGTTTATTCCTTTATAAATATTGCTTCCCAAACTACCTTGAGAAAAATCAAACCATTACTTCATTACTTCAATTCCCTAACTAGCCTCGTCCTTTCCCCCATGTTCTTCCAAGCCTTGGTGACTGGTTTTGAGTTTCACTTCGTCTGAAGCTACGTACTTCTGTATGCAAGGAACCCCCAGTCCACACTTTCCCCATGGGTGACTAATTGCCCTCACTTTAATCAGTTCCACTCTTTAGCAATCATTGCCTTACCCAGAATTTCCCTACAGAAGATGTTGTGTCCCACACCTCGAAGTGCCTTGCCAGACCTCTGGCTGGGCTCAGGGGACACTGAGTGCTGCCACCCTCTTCTGCAGGCACAGCAGACCTGCTGCCCAGTGGGACAGCTCTCTGATGCCAAAAGAAGAGCGTGTTTTTTCATGAAGGAAACATGTGTTCTTCCAGTTGGCACAGTTAGGATTATTAGTAGGTGGAAATATAGACCTCAGCACTCCATAAGGATCCTGAAATAAATCTTCAGAGAACTGAGCTGGGAAGACTATAAGGTATTGCAATACTCATTTACTTTCTCCACAAACAATTACTTTGTATCTGCTTTGTCCTGAAGGCTCAGAAATTAGAAAGAAAAATGAATCTGAAGCAAAAAGGAACTTACAGTCTATTGAGGGAAAGAGATGTATAAATTATAACATAGTCTGGGACATGCGTAAAATGTTGTTGTAATGCAAAACGGGGAGCAGTTATAACAGATACCGACTCCTGCATACTATCCTGGACTCTGGAGAGGAAGATGAATTCACAGGCTCTGGACTGGCCAAGGATGGGTGTTGAATCCCTGCTGGACCATTTATTAGCACACAGAAATTGGGCAAGTTATTTCAGTTCCCTAAAACACCCATGTGGCAGTAATACTGGGAAGGTTAAATGAGAAAAATGCCAAGAACCTAGCAAAATGTCTGGCACAGAGTAAGATAATAATATCATGCCTCCCTTCTCTTTGACTCCCTCTCAAAATATTCTCTGTAGAAATTATCAGGGCAGTTACTTACGTATCATTTGTGGTTCCTGGATCCTAGCCCCAACGTCGCCATGAGATTTCCTTATGGTGAAGCTCCTGGACTGTCTGGGTGGAGGCCCTGACAACCTACCATGACATATGGGTGTATCTTTGGACTACCACCTGAAACATTTCCATTTTTCTTCTTTTCTATCTTTGTTTCTCACCTTCTCTTCTATGACTTTTCCTCCTGAGACACCAAGCTCCCGTTTTTATAATCTCTCATTCTATTTTCTGGGCACAATGAAGAACACCCCAGTGTCTCAGAACCCTGACTCTGGTAATTTCTTCAATATCAGTCTTCTTATAAAGCGCTTCCTCCTACCATCTAAATACATCCCGTTCTCATGGGTTTGGCCCTTTTTCCACCATGTTCTCTTTTTGAGTGACACTTGGTAGATGCCTTACCATGCAGGCCTCTTGTGGCAGAAGATGTGGCTAACAGAGGCTCCCTTGTTTGGGGGACCAGTGAGCTCTCCACTTAAACACAGGGGAATAGAACTTGGGGTGAGCAAGGCAATATCAACCAGGTAAATAACCAGGTCTTCCTAGAGTGTGAACACCAAGGAGAGAAAAGCCTTGTAGGGTGCAAATGAAACAAAGATGGGAGTTTAGATGCCTCTAGAGCTCTGCTGAAGATCCAGCAGTTCGCCAAACCTCACACATTTTATGAAAAAGATGAATGACAGTGTTTGCCATGGCATTGAAATTTTACATTTTGGATTTCATTTGAAACTATTAAAGCTTAAGTTACCACCTTCCTCGTACTCAAACTGTCCTCTGTCATCTATCTGGTCTGTAGATGTTGTGCGATGCTCTCCAACTTTCACTGAGAAGACAGGTTCTGAGCAAAATCAAACCATCAGATTCTTTCTTCTACCTGTCTATTTGCATTGCTGTTAAGTCTTACAAACTATAGAGAAGGAACATACACAATGAATAAATAGAAAATATTTATTATACAGCATTGTCAAGGTTATTTGACAAAAGGCGGTAACAAGCCAAACGAAACACCTTTACAAGAAGCTAAACAACTTGTATAAGCAAATACATTGAGGAATAAGAGTTTCTGCCCTTTGGGTATAGGGTATGTATGTGTCCGTTTCCAATTTTGAACAATTATGATATAAGAGCTAATACTCTATTGTATTCAAGAAAACTTTTAATCAGGATAATAGGAGGCATTCAGAGTAATAATGTGACCAGTGTTGAATGTATTCATCAAATGTCTCAAAAACCTCAGAACAAACCAACATGTTATCTGAACAGTAGTAGGTTTCCTGATCGATTCTTACTTTCAAAAAATCTGAATGCACGAGTCTTGTGATAAAAAGGACATACGTTACTGGCATTAAGAGAAAAAAACATGCTTTCCCTTGCTAGTTTGCCAATTAGTAGACCACCTATTAAGCATTGCAGCCATCCATTTTCTTTATTCTGCCTCATTACCATGAAAATATGGAACTGAAATTCACATTTCAGTCATGAGGTCTTTCTACCAAAGGTGTTAGAAAATAATTTTTTAAAGGAAAGTCAGTCCATTCTTGGTATGAACTGACTAAACTTGGCGTTAGAATATGAGAAGGCAGGAGAAACGTGAGTCTCAAACATGGGAGTTGATGTTAAATTCAGAACAAATGAGGCAGTGGGTATTTAAAGATTGTAAGATGATTTTTGGCTGAGAAATCAGCAGCTTCAACATGAAGAAAGCATATTAAAATATGCCTGAACATAAGGCATAAACAAAGATACTTAAGGGGGTAAGATTCATTCTACAAATAATAGAAGAAATCAAAACAGCAAAAAAAAGCTCTCTTATTGGGGATAAAAAAGGGAAGGCAAAAATGTAACAACTGAATTGCACATACATGGATATTGCACCCAGCAAACAAAATAAATATAAAGAAAAGTTATGACAATGAAAATATAGGAATAAAGATACATGGAAATAAAATTTTAAAAAAAGAAACAAAAAGTGATGAATAAATAATTTGAGAAACTATGAGCACTCTTAGAAGTTAGTATATGCTTTAAGCATATAGAGCTCAAGTAGCTGTGGAAAATCTTAAAAAAAAAAGTCTAAAGTAACCTGACATCGTCTAAATACTGTCATTCAATCTAATGTTTTAATAATAATGTACACAAGTTTATAAAAACATACCTTTTTATTGTTACCCACAGTTTTTGTGAACTTTCAATAAAACAATTTTCAAACCACTGTATCAATAACGTATCTTCACATCATAAAATATCTGAAAAATAAGTTCCCTTTTCAAAGAGGAAGAACTATCTGAGCAGCATATGAAAAACATTGTACCACAGCACTCCGACCTTCAAAGAGCTCCTGTAGATATTGGTGACAATGGTATATAAAACATTATTGGAACGTACAAATATCTATATTATATCGGAAGCTCAATCTAGTTGCAGTTAGATTGACACTACATTGCACAAATTTTGTTATCACGTGTATACCAGGACACAAGAATGCATTCACTTGCTAGTTACAAGAACCTCTGTGACAATAGGAAAGAATTATTTGTCATTAAACATTTAATTTGCCAATAATAGTTGCTATGAGTACACCATTAAATTCAAAGATGGGTTTGTTTCTGTCGCACGTAGGAGAAACATTGGCACCAAATACACATAGGGCATCTTAGAAGTTCAACTGGTAAGTATTATTTGCTACAATAAATGGAAGGTAACAATTTTGCCACATGGTTTGTTCTCTTTAACTGAAGGGTGAGGGAGAGCCCCCCTTGGCACAAACACAAGTTAATCGAAAAAGGTCTTCAGCTACTCTTAAAACAATCTCGTGTTCTGGCCGTTTCCCAAAATCATCGATAAACGAGGATGAAAGATGGGAAGCTGACTGCGTGACTGGTTTTGCTCCAAGCCCCGTGCTTATGTATTGTCCTGCTCCTCATCCCATGCTCCCTCAGCACTCCTGATGAAGCACTTTTTGGTGATGATTTTGCTCTTTTCTGTCTTCCTAAATAGAGGGACCGCACAGAGCAGCAGGCTGTCCATGCACCTTTCTCCAAGTGTGACACTACGGCCATCACTGGATGGGGTGCAGGAAGTGAAAAGAGGCCCCTAACTGGGCCAGTTCCTGGGTCTCCCGAAGACCCGCAATCTGTGAGCCCAGAAGGAAGATGGGCTCCTGAAAAACGAGCTGCTGACCCATCATCTGTTCTCTGGGTGATCCCATGCCTGCCCCTCCGTCAGCCACCTGCTCTGTCTGGCTCCACCACGCTCACCAGGAGTGCCACCAATACCATGAGGTGAGCTCATGCTTCAACTGGCTGGTCCTCACGTGCTGCCCCTTTTCAAACTGGCCAAGTGTGTGTGGGCACATGTATCTACGCAGAATTGTCCAAAAGAGGAGATGAGCTTTGTCGGGTTTATTTTATTGATTTACTTTTGTGGTAAGAGTTACACACTGTACGGGATTGTGCTTTGTCAGAATTCCCTTTCTTCCCAGAGAAGGCTTTTGAATAATGCAAGAGTCGGAGTCCTGGCCTAGATCGCGTTTCGCTCGCCGAGGGCGGCACCTAAGGCCGCAGCAGCGTTGTCTCCCCCGCGGACGTCGCCCTCCACGCCCAGGCTTCTCCCGCAACTTTCTGCACCTCCGCGGATGCGCTGTGCTCCCTGAATGCTCTCGCGTTTCCATGTGGACACCTCCTCCCTACAGGGTGGAAGAGCTTTGCTTATAGTCCCTCAGAATGACGGAGGCGTAGGTCGCGTTGGGAGGGCTGCAGAGCAAGGACTCGGACACCGGGGAGCTGGGCACCGAGCTGCCCGAGGCCACCGAGTCGCGGAAAGGCGACGGAGGCGTCAGGGCTGGCGAATCCTCGGGGGTGGGTTTGCTGGCCGCCTGCAGGTCCTCCTCTTCCTCCTCCAGTTCGTCTTCCTCCGTGTTCCCTTCTCGCTCAGACAGGTACTCCTGGAGGAGCTTAAACCTCTCGCTGTCGTCCTCGTCCTCGTCCTCTGCGGCGGGGGAGGCGCGCTCCTCCCCCAAGGTGCTCAGCTGCAGCGGGAGCATTTGCAGGTGCTGCGGGGGCGCCAGGGGCGGGTACAGGGACCGCACCCCGTTCCCTGGACCCCCCGGGACTGGGAGCACCGAGTTGTAATCGGGGATCCCGGTGCTGAAATTGTTGACCACTCCCTGTAGCTGGTCCATCAAGGATTTCTGCGGGTGCGGTTGCTGATGCTGCGGCTGCTGCAGTGGAGGAGACAAGCCCTTGGGGATGGCCGGGTCGGCCAGGAAGAGGGGGGTCTCCTCTGCGCTCAGGGGGCGCAGCAGAGGCGGGGTGCTCACCGCGGTTGGCACACGTCGGTGCACCACCATGGAAGGACTGCTGGGCGGGCTGAAGCCGACCCGCTGGGCTTCCTCCTCTTCCACGTTGTAAAGGGTCTTGGTGCTGGTATCTGAAAAGGTCAGGCTCTTGCCGGAGCCTTGGTAACTTTTAGTGAGGGGCTTGATGACGGCTGTTTGGTTGCAGGCCGTCTCATTGGTCTTCACGTGCACAGAGAGGCGGTGCCACATGTGCTGTCCCTTGGGCACCTGTCTTCCACCTGGTTCAGACCATGACACAGACTTGCCATTAGAACTATGAATAAAATAGAGATGGGTTTATTTGCAGATATATCATGCACACAAGATAAAATATACATATACATCATTTTGCAAGCCCAGCTCTATGCAATTTGACTTGCCCCTCCACTGTATACCTGTTCTCCGCACCCCAACCTGTCCTTGTTACAGATTTCAGGCCAAAAGCTGCCGTGACCACAGGTTGCCTCTGAAACTGCAGCCAGTGATTCCTTCCACCCTAAGAGAAGGTGGGAAATTTTGACCCAGAGAAAAGTTGTAGGGGAGAAAAGCCAGCCTGTTGTAGAAGCAGCTACTTGCATTTAGGTTTAAAATTTCACAAATTTATTACACAATCTCTCTCTCTCTGTCTCTCTCTCTGTCTCTGTCTCTCTCTCTCTCTCTCTCTCTCTCTCTCTCTCTCTCTCTCACACACACACACACACACACACACACACATTCTAAGGCAATGATAAAGTCGTTGCTCAGTGCAAGCTTTTGAAAAATTCCAAAAGTGATGGAGGAAACAAATTAAAAATAAAATGTTAGTTACACATGAATCACAGAACGTAATGACCATAGTTCTTGCCTTCCTTTGTTCTTAGTCCCTGGAGAAAATTAAAACTCACATGTAAAGCTTCTCTCCTTGTTCTACTGGGTTATAAATCCATGCACTCAGTTGCCCATTCTGATCCCCAGGTATTTTCCGATTACCAGAGCAGCATAGTCACACACATGGCAGAAACAAAAAACAGCTGACAGAAAAACCCAGATCCATGTTCCATTCAAATGTTCCATAATTTTTGCTTTTCTTTGTATTTCAAAGCATTGTTCCTGATGCGGTGATAGATCAGAATTCACACAGGGGCCTTGATTCATAGCAGCTGGTTTGGGATTTGCACATTGGGAACTTTTTTTTTCTTTCCCCCTTTTTCTGCCCCCCTCCCACTCCGGTTCAACTCCGTTGTTTCTCAGTCTAGTTGTGTAGGACACAGCTCCCTGGCACATGCTGGTATTATGAGCCTTGCGCTCCCCCCAGCTGAAGCAGTCGGTGGCCAGTCCTCCAACCCACGGCAGCATACAGCAGCCAGCCCACAGAAGGCTGCCGACCACTCTCACTGGCCACCGGATGCTCATGGCGGCACATGGTAGCCCAAGGCAGCTCACGCCAACCTCCAGCTAATCATGGCAGCCCAGCTCCAGGGAGAGCTGTTGTTCACAATCTTAGCTGTAGAGGGCGCAGCTCACTGGTCCATGTGGGAATCTAACAGGCCACCTCAGGTGTTAGGAGTTGGGCGCTCCAACCACCTGAGCCACCAAACCTGCCCTACATTGGGAACTTTCAACTAGGTATGTTTGAAAAGAGACAGAATTACGAAGCCCAGGTACATACAGATGACCAGATCCTGCTTTAGTCGTCTGGCTAGAGTTTGATGCGAATGAGACAATATGAAGATTCAGACAAAGCAGAATTTACAGAAAGAAAGAACCCCTCCCTGGGCTTCTTCTCAATGAACCTTGGTGAGAAAGATTCTAAGGCACCAGGAACCCTCCAACCTTACCCATTTTTATCTTCATGGGGCCCTCGTAAAACCAGCCAAACAGAACAAAAGAAGAAGAAATGAGACGTACTGTGTGCACATACTACAAATTCTATTCTGTATGTTGTAATAATGCTGGTCTTACATTTGGACCCTTAGCTTATTTTCTGTATAACTTTTAGCAGATGGTGGTACCTTACCATAGCACACTGTTAATATTATAACAACAGCTGTAATACTTAAATCAGGAATTTTTTTCTTCTGTTTTTTTAGGAGTTTGCTTTTCTGCTGTATCCATGAAAACAACAGAGAAAGTAACACAATTATAACACATGTGTGACATTAAAAGAAATAAGGAAAAGGAACATCTTTTCTTAGGTGAATGTATAAACTAGACTGTTTTGTATCATACTGTTTTCTTTGGGAAAATGTTGGAAATTATTAATAGTTAATATAATCATTTGTTTAATCATTTTGAAAATACAAGAATGAATACTTCAAGAATTATATGTGAGTGTCACATTTATGATGAGAGTAATGTTTTGACATTTCATATTTTATAAACTTGAAGAGTGACGTGAGCCCAATAAGTACAGATTCTTATAGAAACTGGATATAAATGTTCTAAGGTAGATATAACAGCTAAATTTTGTTCTCTTTATTTGGGAAAAATGTAGTTCCTCCATATATCTGACAATCCATCTGTATTTTTAATTGTCTAAGAAAAATCTCATCTTCAAACTACTATATAAGCATTAATATTTCTTTTACATATATGCTTCATATATTCCCTAAGAGTGTGTAAGTGTTTGTAAATGTGGAATAACTGACTCATCAGCTTCCACACTATCTTGTTAGAATATCTGACTCTCTTCTGAGTTGAGCAAACTGAAGAATGTGATGGTAGTGTTTCTGGCAAAAACAGGCAGCCACGCAGCCAGCCAAAGGCAAGACCAGAACGCACAGCTCCACCTCTGAGTTTGAAATTCTAGGTAAGCTCACCTCCTACTTTCATCTTTGTCAATTTCCTCAATTCCCCACTCCACTCCCACTGTTTCTCTCTTCATATATTCAATATGCCTCTTCCAGAAAAGACACAACTGCTTATTTGCCTCTTGCCTTGCTTAACTCTGCTTTAGTGATCCACCTAACCTCATGGACAGGCATCCCCTTTCAAGGGCAATGGAAACACCTTTCCCTTCTCCAAATGCCTGTCTCTGAATGCTCATTAAGAAAATCCTTAAACTGGGGGTGGCCAGTTAGCTTGATTGGTTAGAGCACAGTGCTTTTAATAACAAGGTTGCTGGTTCGATCCCCACATGGGCCACTGTGAGCTGCGCCCTCCACAACTAGATTGAAACAACTACTTGACTTGGAGCTGATTGGTCCTGGAAAAACACACTTAAAATAAAATCAAAACTTTGAAAAAAAAAAAAAAGAAAGAAAATCCTTAAACTAAAAGGCTGTCTTGTGTCTTCATTAACTTGTTGTGTGTGTGTGTGTGTATGTTTGTATGTGTGTTTTAGAAAACAATTGCCTTGAAAATAAAAAACACGAATTCAAAAAGATATATGCACACCTATGTTCATTCCAGCATGACTAGTAATAGCCAAGATATGGCAACAACCTAGATGTCTATCAAAAGACAAATAGATAAAGAAGATGTGATATATTTAAATAATGGAATACTATTCAGCAATGAAAAAGAAGGAAATCTTGCCATTTGCAATAGCATGGATGGACCTAGAGTGTATTTTGCTAAGTGAAGCAAGTCAGACAGAAAAAGACAAACATCGTATGACATCACTTATATGAGGAGTCTAAAAACACAAAACAAATGCATAAACAAAACAAAGTAGAAACAGACACACAGATATAGAGAACAAAGTGATGGTTGCTAAAGGGGTGGGGGAAGGGGGAATGGGAATAAAAAAAAAAAGGTAAACTTGTAAAATAACATAAGGGCCCTGAGGGAGGGAATGAATAAATAAATAAATAGCCCCAGTCTGCCCCTCTTTCAACCAGCAAGCTTACATATCCCAATGAAACACTGGTCCTCTCTCCACATATATTAGCAAAAAAGGCATCATTGCATTCCTGAGACTTACTATACTCACTCACTCACATGGGTTGTTTTCTTCATTGCCCAGGAGTTCTGCATGCGCCTCTTTTTAAATTATGCATTTCCATGGGTTAAAGATATTATCAATCACTTTGTAGGCAGGTATAATCACAGTTTAGTTCTGTTTTAATTCAATGTCACTTTTATTTTTGTGGTGGGAGATTTTCACCCTGTCCATCAAAACTAGCAGCTTTCTTTCCCCTCAGAGTCTCACTCTACAATTGCTGGACAGTACTGTTTAATTAGGAAACAGCTTTACTGCCCTAGGGCATTTATCAGATTAAGAAAATTAGATTAACCTTTTTTTTCTTTTCCCCAAGGACAAAATAAACTACTTCCTAAAATCCAGAGATAGTGGAGGAGGTGTATTATCTCACAGAAACTGCAGTTATTTCTAAGCTGTGGTCCATAGACAGCTTGAATGGCCCGGCAATGGGTGTGTTCATTACATTGTTTTTATACTGAATCAATTTGCAAATTGGGCATTGTTCTCTTTAAACTCATGCAAATACTTTTATGATAGACTGTGCTGCTAGATAGAAGTGTAACTAAATTCTGAGAAACTTTTTTTGTGTGTAGTGATCAAGTGGCCACTGACAAAAATATAATTACTATCATAGATTCAGGTAAAGGTTTAATAATGTATTTGGTGTGAAAAGGGATTATCCCATTTGAAAAAGTTGGAAACCCATTGTTGTGATATTAAGAAGAGAAAAATGTACACAATATGGAGCAGCAAAAAGGAATAAATGCAGTATAAAAATGAAATACTGCTATTAAATAAGACTTTTGTTTAATCCCACTTAACTTTAGTACCTTATGCTTCAGCCACCAGCTCTTTCTTTTCATTATTTAATTTTACTCGGTTTTCTAATCTTAGGAAAAGCCACCTGGGCTAGGAATACCACACAATTGTCACAGAGCAGCCCGTTCTTCTTGCTCTAACTTCAAAGGACAGATATCAGGCCTCAACCAATCTCATATTTGAAGATCAAATGCAGTAGCAATCGAGATAACTACCTTGGGTGACTAAATATGTTTCTTGATATTGAACTTATTAGAGGAAAGCCCTGTTAGGCTGGAGGGCGAGGAGAGCCCTGCACAGAGCCAAGCAAGCCTGGGGTTGCAATTTCAGATACAACAGGCTTGGGACTTTGCTTTGGATTTTCTTTCATTAGATAAGTATCACAATCCCCCCAAACAGAAAACACAATATTTACAGCACTTTAGAGAATAGTTGGAAGTGGGTGGTGTAAACAGATTAGTGTATCATTGGCATTCAGAGTGATCCTGTTTTATTTGTTTCGGGAAGTACTAGTTACATCTGCAGAGTACACTGCTCTGTGCTCCAGAGAAGTCTAAAATGGGAATAACGGTGGGTGGGTGTTTGCGATCAGGAGGAAAGCATCCTGTACCAGCTGCCTGAAGGGGAAGCTTACACAACACCTGTCTCCCTTATGTCCAAATCAAGTCTTTGCCACTAGGCTTAATAGCTTCACAACAGACAGAACGATGGCATCCAGAGAGCCCACAGATAAGGCAAGACCTTCACACAAGGAGGGAAGACTCACTCCTTGGAACCGGAGGAGGTTAGCATTTGTTTCCTCTGAAAATGAAAATGGAAACAGGAAATGCCATTGAGTCACAGCATGGAGAGAATGGCTCGCCAAGAACACAGACCAAAGCCACAGTGTGGCCCGGCAGTTACAGCTGGGTCACCAGGCCTTTCAAAGAAAGGGCCATGCTGCCTCCAGGGAGACACTCCAGAAGGAATGCCAAAAAATGCACTGTCCAATTGTCTCACCTCTCTCTGCTTCAGCGAGCTGGGACCAGAATGCAGTTTGAGGAGTGAATCTTGCAGAGTCTCAGGCACAGGAACTATTGGAAACCACTTGAGTCAGACTCCCATTTTCCCAGGCAACCCCAAGATAGTCTTGAATGCAGACGACTTCCACTGATTCCACTTCACTTCTTGAAAACTTTCCAGAAAAACCTGCATATTCAGTGTGTGTTCTCTGGGAGCCTCTTTGAACATAATTAAAATTTCTCACCTTTTGACTCACCACGAGTTGTAAGGTACAGAATCTCTGAATGTGTTATTGAAGACAAATGCTTTCTGATTCCATGAGAACTTAGAGTTTCTGCTGATATTAAATCTTAAATAGTACTGTGAATTTTATCCCTCTCCTCTTTGATTTTAACCTCATCGTAAGCTAGTCAGAGAACCACTTGACTTGCTGAAATTTACAACATTATAAAGTCTAAATATACAGTCCTATTTTAAGAATCGTTAGATCAATCACACTCTATATCCAAAAGCTATATGATGCAGCATAAAAGACAACACACATGAAATTACCTCATCAAAGTCAGTAAAGCAAGGAAGGCCCCATAAACTTTGTCTGGACATAAGGTCTACTGTCTTAAGAAAATTGACACACCTATTTTGAACTAAAGAGCAGAATTCTGATTACTAAAGTTTCCCTAAGCACATTTTAAACAACCTTTGGTTCAAGGTAATCATGATTACTGGCTGAAGAAAGAAATTCTCATGCCAAGGTTTATTTAAGACATAATATTGATACAGGAGCATTGTTTTCATTAGTTATACCAAGTCTAATTATATTCCTTCAGGAACTATAGATGAGCCTAGGTTATGTTCCTTTTGAAGAAACGTCACATCAAGTGTTATCATTACTTTTACGCTCCGTGCTACCAGACCTATAATTTTAGTTACAAGTCATTTGATGCTCTTAAGTTCTACCTGGAGTCCCCACAGTTTTCCCGAGAAATACAGGGCAGTTCCGTTGCTCTGCTGGGTTTATTTGTCAGAGGCAGGATCATGATGGTCCAGCAGGCAGCTTCATTTCCATCACTAGTCCCTTTGCCTTCCTTGTCCACAAAAGCTGTGGGAACTGAAGGTCACCAAAATAACATATTTTCCTTTTTCTTTCTTTTTCTTTGCAGGAATACCCAAGACTTAAAATAGCCAGTCTTAGTCTCTGCGGCATATCTTCAAAGCTACCAGTCTCTTCCTTATCTTTTATAGTCTCCAGAAAGCAAGCTTGACTAGATCCTGCTTCGAAAGTTCGTAACAACCCACCTATGAGTTTTGCTGACTGTTGCGTTCCTTTTGGTCAGCTACCAAGGATAGACCCACTTCCAGCCTCTGCTGTGTGTTTTTCAGACTCACCTTTCCGTCATGAAATGTTAGGTGACTCTGCTCTCTCTGGCCCTGCTGTCAGGACAGAACAAGCACATTTACTCTTCTCGTCAATCCCTTTTGACAGGCAGCCAGCAGCTGTCATAATCAGGATCTCCTTGCTGTGTCCTTGTTCAGACTCAGCCCATGGTGCAAGAAACACTCAGTGCCTTGTGGCTTGGGAGAATTACAGAGGAAGCCTCCAAGGTGGCTAGAGTGACCCTGATCTAGCTGTGCAGGAGCCGCCCAACCACCACCTGAAACACACTGGCACGGCTACCATATTTTCCCCTCTAAGAGTCAGTGTAATATGGTTGAGATCACACTTACTCTAATTTGGGCTTTTTAAGGGATTATGAGAACACAGACTTCCCAATGCACTCCACTGAGGGAAGAGAAAAGACACTATGGCCGCATTCACCAGCCTCCACGGCCAGGTTCAGGAGCAAACATTTGAACAAATGGGGCTCTTCTCATCTGAAGAGCAATACAAGCCACAGACACCTGCTCAGTGGGCTCCCTCCTGCTGCAGGAATGTGTACCTTTGACTCTCCCAGGAGTTTGAAGGGCTGTAAAGGAACAGCTGAAAATGACCACAGACTCCGTGCACGATGAATTGAACATGGCCTATGTTCTTTTGTTAACTTAAAGAGACACTGTCAAGATCTAAAGGTCAAAAATTGGACCAAACATGCACCGTTTTTATCAGACAGGGAAAATCTGATAAAAGCACTCAGAATTTGGGAAAAACAGCTACTTGCCTTTTTGTAAAAGTCACTGGGTGTGGGGCTCACAAAGCTTTTGTTTTTGTGCTTCCCAGAGCGTGGGAGGCACCCAGCAGAGGCTCCTTGGGTGCCCACCTTCTCAAACTGACGTTATGGAACTCTTCCATAAGTTCAAGTTACGGCTTTTACTTTAATGCAGACAGGATCATTTCAAACATTTGTGCAACAGCAAAAAGGCAAAGGAAAAAAAAAAGAAAAAAATAATAAAAAAAAAAGAGCTCTGTTTGCCAAGGAGAAGCTGACAATTTTTGAAGGGGGGAAATTCACTTTCGAGCTTGTGAGTGGGAGTCACAAACAAAAGTGAATCTCCAGGATGGCAAAAAAAGTGTTGCATCTCATATCGAAACTTAAAAAAAAAAAAAAAATAGCAAAAAGACTAATACCTTGACAGTGTCCTTTTAAGAATGATGGACAATCAAATTAAGGTAGTCGTGCAAACCATGGCACGGAAATGGTTCCTCATTCTTGATGGCATGCACCATATCTGTTTCCATGTTAGAAAGTAGAAAAACCCAGGAGAGAGAAAGCAAGGGGCAAACCACTCTATTTTCCATGCAGCTTCTCTTACACATTCACTGCAGTGTGGGGGTTTTCAAAGCTGCACATGTGCCGACGGACACTGGCTGGTGGGCGAGAATTCTGGCTGCCTCTTCCTGAAGATTGAAAAGAAAAAGACACCCAGTGAGTGAGTGGTCATACACGTGCACAGTTCAGGTGACTACACCACTCAGGCGGTGCCTGGGCCTGGGGCAGGGCCTGGCCTGGCTCCTGAGCCTTTCTCCACGTCATCTCCACCTCCGTGTCCTGTAACTTTTTTACCATTGGCTGTTTCCTACCGCGAGGCTCATTTCTAAAAGCCACATCAGTGGAGTGCATTCTTTTACCACGTGGGACTATGTCTTTCCAAGTGGGAGATGTTATTCTGTTGTTTGTGTATGTCCCAAATAGGCTCTTTCCTTCCACTCTCGACATCCCCCTTTATTCTCAATGGCAGTGGATTCTACTTCCACTCACCACCTGTCCGAAAGGGTGTGTGCATGGATTTATCTCTCCCCCTGCGACTGCTAATTTTCCTCCATATTGAGTTATCGTGAAAACATTGCTGTCACTTTATATACAATCACATTTATCTCCTGGCCTTTACAAGATGGAATGTGTCTAATGGCGGAGAGGAGGGCTGTGGCAAGAGAGTGAAGGAATCTGCAACAAGGGGAGGATGTCACCTCCTTCCTCGGTTGGATGTCTCCTTATACAGCATATGGGGTGGCCTGGCAAAGGGCGAGCAGCACTGACTGGACGTGATGAGGCTAAAGGGGCAGCCACGGACAGTTGGCCTCTTGTTGGAGTGAGCATAGTGGGTTTCCCATGAGTTACATAGCACTTTAGAAGGTGGTGGTATAAAGCCATCTTCTTGTCACTCCACCTAAGAGGGCTGCCAGTCATAGAAAAGAATTTCAGGAACAAAATGCTAACGATGAACGAACCGTCAGCCGGTGCTGTGGGTGGTAGGGATGAGGTTGGTTGAATTGGGGAGAATCTCCCATATTCAGGAACTCTGCAGTGATGAAGTCCCTTCTAGGGCTTCCTAAAAATCCACAAATGAATCAGCGTTGGGCCACCTACCCCAAGGTCCTAGTGACAATGATCCAGTGTTAATCATTGGCCACAACAGCTCCAGCCAAGTCAAGACCGTTGCCAGCTCTGCTGTTTCTTTTTTCCCATCAAAGCAGACAGAGGAGGGAAAACTTAGAACAGGGAGGAGGCAGAGATCTGCAAACCACACCTCTTTCCATTCGAAATCTTTCAGAATGTGGCCTGACACGTGCTGGGAAGCAGAGATGTGACTTTGCTGTTTGAAACAAGAACACACTGGAAAAGCTTTTTAATACCTAAAAGCAAGTAATCTGATCTGAATGTAGAAGGCGGGTAAAAAAGATTTTCCGGACCATAGTTGAAGACAAAGAGAGAAAAATAAAATTGATTCATATGTGTATTTCCAGTGTGGGTCATTCAAGAAACCATTTCAAAATACATGATCTTCCCAGAATAATTTGAAATCCTCACCCAGAGATAAGAACCTGAGACACCTTGGTGTAATTTCATAATTCCTGCAATCATCCACTTTTTATGGTAATTAGACAAAGAGATAATGTTTGCTATTGAAGTTGCGAAAATAATATGTCTCTGGCATTCAGTATGCCCACCTAAAATTACAAAGGTCATGAAAACAACAAAAACATTAGCAAGTAGATGACCAGGAATAAAAGTGTGATGTTTGAATATGTCGATGAAATGATAAGTAAGAAAGAGCATTTACCCTGGAAAATAATATTAAAACAACTTCATTTGTCGAGAAAGAGGCAGAGAAGACACTCAAGGCTTTGCCTTGTTAAACTGCCTGCATCGCTTGATTCCTCTAATTCTACCTTTAGATGAGGTCTGTATGTGGCCTGGTCCAGGCCTGGGCAGGGCTGGCTTCTTGGCTCTGTGACAAATGCAGCCACCCAAACCCTGATCAGAATGGCCCACTGCTTGGGGTTTAGTGCTCCACAGACATCCTCTTGAAATTCGTCATAATTTTCTCTCTTATCTTGTGTTTTGTAAATGATGTTGGAAGGGGAAATGGAGCGCGCACCTGGGACTTGGAGCCTGGGCTCAAGCACAGCCTGCCTCCCTGACTCCGCTAAGCAGACATTGGGTTTCTTGCTCCGCTGCCCCCAGGAACTGATTCAGCCCAGCCAGCCTCCCACCACCGTCTCCTGCCCCAGGACCAGTGCTACTTTCCGCTGCTGGCAGGGGTCTCTGTGCACCGCTGGGGGAAGATCAGGGCCAGGTCAGGTGCACGTGTCCTGTAGCATCCGGATGCACGCAGCCCAGGGCCGTGGTCATGTCCTTCCTGCACTGGCAGGGCCACGGTGCTTTAGGCAGGCAACACAGCAGGGGCGAACCTCTCACCCGTCCTCTATGCGCATATTCAGGGCTCCTCACGCTGCTGTTGCTATACCCTTGGGGGTCTCCCGTCTACCACGGGCTGAAGCAAGAGGCACATGGGAAAGGGAGAGGCCTAGTTCCAGTTCCCTGTGGCCTCTGCCGCGTGACTGGCTGAAGGGCAACCTGGCAGCCTGCGTGCGAGTTGCACAAGCATGGAGTCGCAGCTCCCGAGAGGGTCGGCCTTTACCCCGAGAGTGTTCCGGCGAGGGAACACGACATTACATGGCAAGTAACAAACACCATGACAGGTCAAGAGAGAGACCACAGAAGAAAGGAAAAAGCTTTATGTTTTAATACTTTTAACGCTTTCCCCTCTGCATTTTGAACCAGGGCCCTATGTTTTCGTTTTGCACTGCTGTGCAAATGACATAGTTGGTCCTGAGTGCTGGGATGTATGATGATGGATAACAACGCAGAAGCATCCTGGCAGCTCAGGGACCTGAAGTGCTGACATTAGCATAGGTGCAGAGTGTGGCGTTTCTGGGCAGATCAGCACTGCTGCGTCTCCCAGCCATGGCACAGGAAGCTGCGTGGCCTCTGGTGCTGACCTGGAATTACTCCTGCGTGAGTAGCAGTTCTGTGGTTCCTTTGGGCATTTCAACCATATTGCCAGCCAGACTTCGCCGAGTAACTCCAAGCAATCCCAAAGCCACCTTAATTAACTATTCACTGAAATAGTTGAAAACAATTACAGCACCTCCTTCATGGTGCCCTGTCTTTAGTTTCTGACTTTCACTTTGTGTTGATGTGAAATGTAAATGATCTAAGCATGCAGACACTGCTTCTAAGAAAGGAGTGGCTTATGAAAGGTTACAGGTCAAGCCTTGCAAATCTGATGCCCGAGTGGCCAACTGCCTACGGTGTTTCCCCGAAAGTAAGACCTAGCCGGACGATCAGCTCTAATGTGTCTTTTGGAGCAAAAATTAATATAAGACCCAGTCTTATATTATGTTTTATTATGTTAGACCCGGTCTTATATTATAGTAAAATAAGATCCAGTCTTATATTAATTTTTGCTCTAAAAGATGCATTAGAGCTGATGGTCCGGCTAGGGTTTATTTTCAGGGAAACATGGTAGAAACTGGGAGAAGGAGCTTGACTTCAGAGTATTTTTAGCAACTGTACAACCACATATTCAACTAACCACAGATTACATGAGCCAGAGTAAAAGCTTGGAGGGAAAAATGTAGCATATGGGGACTTGTCAAATATAAGTCCCAAATCTGTGCTTGATTATTTTGGCAGAAACTATGGATTTAAAGAAACCCCAGACGTTTTAGTTAGAAAGATTCCTCTTCAATTTCTTCTGAAAATGCAAAGTTTGTTCTGTCTCCTCTCTCTCTCTCTCTCTCTCTCTCTCTCTCTCTCTCTCTCTCCCCTTCTCTCTCTCCCCTCCCTCCCCTCTTCTTTCCTTCCTTCCTTCCTTCCTTCCTTCCTTCCTTCCTTCCTTCCTTCCTTCCTTCCTTCCTTCCTTCCTTCCCTCCTTCCTTTTCATAAAGAGTCACTACTTGTTATAAACTCATTGATTGTGCATACCTTTTCCCATCTATTCACATTGTCATAATAATCCTTTTTGGTGTGTAAGAGACTACCTCTCTTTTGGTCTACTTAGTCCAATATGACCTTTTTTTAAAAAAAATGTTATTTTCTTTACAGCAGTTCATCCATACATAAATTTCTATGCTAGAACTTATTCTTTATATTAACGAGAGATGTTACAGACAAGTTTTACTTGTTATAGCGCAGCTATAAGATCGCTGAGTCGGACTCAGGACACCAGGCACTCTCCAATTGTGTCTATTCCCTTTTCTGACTCACTTTCTTTCACCCGTAAAGGATTGTTGAAATAGTACATGTAAAAATGCTTCCAAATAGCAAAATGCTATCCCAGCTTAAGCCATCACTATTGATACCTTTCCTCTGAAGGATGGAGAAACAAAAGCAGAAACAAAAGACCCAGATGTTTTAAATCTCTGAGTGTATTTAGATGACAATATGTCAAACTTTACTTCACTTATGGATTTTAGCCACCTTCCTTTAGCCACCTTCTAGTAGAAAATAAGCTGAATTCTTTTTTTTTTTTCCAAGCAATGTTAATGACATCGAATGGATGGACATATCTGGAGCAGGTTAAGGCCAGTTACACAGTCCGATTAGCTGTCTGTGTCTAAAGTTGCGTGTCTGTGATAGGTTTGGAGGTGAATCTACTTTTAGCCAAGATAAAATGGTCTATACAATCTCAGATGGTCAGCTCACCAAGGATATAATAATGTGGCAGCTGTCCAAAGTAATCAGAAAGAATGACAGCAACCACTCAAGACCATTTTAGCTGAGTATGTTTCTATTTTTTTGTTACAGATAAATAGGATAATTTGTAGCTCTGACTGCTTTTAGAAGCTAAATGTATTTTTTTCTATTATCTGAACTTAAGTATTTCTTTCTCAGCATTCTTTCATCAAAGTAAAGAATGGAAGTCTGACTGTGTAGGCCCCTCTCTAAAAGGTAATGTCGTCCACTCTTCCTTTCAACACATGCACATCTCTCACAGTCCATTAAAGCTCTTTAGGAACACACACAATGCAGTTTTTCCATGTAGGTGAAAAATACTGCTCTATGTTTAAAATTCTTAATATTTTAATAGTAATTCCTTAATATAACCAAAGATCCAGTCAGTATTTGAATTTCCCTCATTGTCTCATATATTTGTATATTTTGATGTTTAAATCAACATCCAAATAAGACATGCACTTTGCTTTTGTTGAATTTCTTAAGTTTTTTTTTTTTTACATCTATAGATATTTCCTTCTCTTTTTTGCTTGCTATGTATTTGTTGAAGAAACATTGGTTATTTCTCAGACTATGGATTTTACGGATTGAGTCCCTGTGGAGTCATTTAACATATTTTTCTGTCACCTATATTTCCTAAGAATTGATCATTAGATCTGATGGCTTGGCCAGATTCAAGATGATTTGGGAGGAAAATAGTTTATATGGTAGGTGGTGGTGTTTACTTCTTATTATAAGAGACCAGGAAGCACATAAATTGGTTATTAATCACATTAAAATTGAACAGTGGGATTAGGGGTTCTCGGCCTGATGTACACATTATAAAACTCCCCATCAGTGTTTCATCTGATGGGTTTAGCAGTCATTGATGATTATTACGCAGACCAATCATTTTATTACAAAAGTACAAAATGGCGATAGGATAATTCTATCATCCGTTCTGTATTTATTAACTACATAGATCTCTTTTTGAAAGAACTTTTCCCCATCAGCTGTCTGAATCTCCTGAGGTAGAATTCAACCAGAAAAACGCAAGCTAAATGGATGCTTTTTCCTTTTGTTTACCAATATTCTGAAAAATGATTTGGTTTTCCAGTATTCTCCAACAGTGATCAACATGTCAACCTGTCTCTACTGTCTAATTATTTTCCTTGGATTTTTGGTTACATGGTGCTAACTCTTACATGCCTAAGCACGTTTTATATCAGATAAGACATTGTATGTATGCATGTATATACAAAATGAGATTCTGTAGAGGCTCTAGATGGTGTCATCTCAGCCAGAGTCGCTTCACCACTTTCTCTGCTAAGTAGCAGGGGACAGATCACCTTAACCCAATCAGCAACTGAGTGGAGTCAAAATTCTTTTGCAATTGGGATAGGAATCAGTCTACTATAGGGCATATCCCTTTAGGACTTTTAACAGAGCATCTGACTGTGCACTAGTCCTCCCCTCCCCATGGGCCTCCATCTTCTCAGCAATAAGAGAGTATGGGAGATTTTGTCCTAATTTGCAAGGATGTTCAGTTTCAATTTTTGACTGCCTGCCACACACAACTTTAGAATTAGGCAAATGTCTTGACGGGGAATGTTGACCACTTGTTAGAGTGCCTCTGAGTCTCCAATTTTGTCAATCTAGCCTCATGTGATTGCTTAAAGTGTTTTCTAATTCTCTCCACAGACAGGTAGGTCTGTCTCTCCAACATTGAAAGACTGTGAAAATTGACTCTGTATGTCAGAGGTGTTTGGCGTATCTTTTAACTTTTGTGACCCATCCAACTGCAGACATCAGCAATTGTTTTGAGAGAGAAGCTGGACATGTGTTAACACCTCTCAGGTCTTTTGTTTTATCCCTCCAGCCTCAGGGATCTCTCCTGCCTTCCTACTCCCTCCACTTGGGCCAACCCTGGACACTCAGCCTCTAGCCAGTGTCCAGACGTAGCAGATGCCTTAGGGAAAAGCAGTCGGCTCATTGCTCAGTGCCCCTGCCTCTGCAGGTTTCGTCTCCCTAATCCTCATTGCTTCAGCAGCTTTCTGAGACCATAAAAAATGTTTTTGTCCTTTCTATTGCTTGTCCACTTTTTCTTGTTGGGAGCTGCTCTGCTACTATTTAATCCACTCTACCAGCAAGCAAAAATCTTGTCAGATTTCTTAATTTCTTAATTTTTTCCAAACTGATGGCTATAAAATGATATCTTAATGATTTTTTACTAACTCTCTTCCTTTGCTCGTGTTTCCTGAACCGAAAGTATTCCTACTCGTCATATTTCCTTCAGAATTCCTTCAGATGTTTATTAAGTTCTTGACCACATTGCAATATGTGTTATATCTTTGCATCTGTCCTATGATTTTTTTTCACTTATTATTACATAAAGTTGTTGATATTTATTCTTACCACTTACAAGCGGTGGCCCACAGTTTCTGAAGAACAGGAGCCATGTCAGATTCACCGGTGTTTGCCACGTTGTCCCCCTTTACCTGCCCCAATTTTTGGAAATAAAAGGAAGCCATATAATTTCTCATGCAAATCAATTACTTTTAAGAATGAAGGACCTGCTCTAAAAAATCATGCCACTAAAAAGGCATAAACTGAGACTTTCCTGGGCTTACAAAGATAGATGGTCACTTACAATAAATGTTGAATGTATAATCGAATAAATCAAAAAAGAATGGAGACATATTCCTAATGTGAAATTAAGCTAGAAATAGTCCTGAGTTTCTCCATCAATCTGGTAATTGCAGGAATATCAAAAGCACTTAGTATTTTTGTGACTGATTCCTATATTAATTCTAATATTCAATACTGAATATCATAAATTCTCTAGATAAAATTTAAAAACAGTAAAATAATGTATGCATTTGTGTGAGTGTGTTTGTAAAAACTAGAATATACATATAAATGGTAATGGTTATTTTTCTCTGTGTATTGGTAGAACAGTAGGTAATTTTTATTAGCTGTTTTATGCTTTCCTATATTTTCCAAATAATCCACAATGAATATTTATCATTTTTTTATATGAAAAATAAATAGTAACTGTTACCACAAAAAGAACTTTATCATAACATATAGTTCAGGAGTAAAATTTTCTCTCATTTGAGTTTTATCCAAATAAACTAAGGTATTATTTGGGAGTTGTGAATATATTTTGTTTTAATGAAAAAAAGGAGGTAAGGTAAAAATTCTAAAAAGTGTATATTAAAACATATGAGGAGCTACTAAGAAGAAATATCAAATAGAAATTAGAATTTGGAAGTTCATACTAATTTTTTTTTACGTAAACCAGTATTGAAATCTTTAATTCAGAATTCTGTAGTAGAATAAATTTAGCCTTTATGCTATAAATAAATTGTTTTATTGTAGAGATATTTTAAACGTTTATCCTCACACATTGGTATCTTTACTAATGAGGAAGTAAAGTTCAAAATTAGAGAAAAGTTACATAAAAGGGAAAACTATCCTGCAATGTTTCTGGGTAGACTTTATGTACAAAACTGTCAAAATGAGTCTTTTTATTTTTTTACTCTGATTTAGCACAGAGATGAAGAGAAAAAGATGATGAAAACAACTCGCCAGAAGCTGAAATCTTTACCCCTGGATGTTTTTAAAAAAGGAAATGATTAATTTGTAAGAAGCTAATATTGAAATTGTAATGATAACAAGAAGGACCTAGATCACTTAAGTCTAGAATTTTTTGAGGCTTCTGATATTATTGTCTAAGCACTAACATTAATATTAGATATGTTGCACTAAAGTTTATTTTATGGTATAATTTCTCTTTAAGCAGAGGCACAATTCGACAACAGGGATGGATCTTGAGATTATTATGCTAAGCAAAATAAGTCAGACAGAAAAAGTCAAGAACCATATGACTTCACTCATATGTGGGATATAAAACTGAAAGCAACAAAGGAACAAGACAAACAAATAAAGAAACAAAAACTCATAGACACAGACAATAGTTTAGTGGTTACCAGAGGGTAAAGGAGGGCGGGGGTGGTAGAAGAGGGTAAAGGGGTCAAATATATAGTGATGGAAGGAGAACTGACTCTGGGAGGTGAACATACAATGTGATATATAGATGATGTATTACAGAATTGTACATTGAAACCTATGTAATTTTACTATCCATTGTCACCCCAATGAATTAAAAAATAATAATCAGAGGCACTAATATCCTCATGTCACCACCCATCAAGCCTGAAAAAGAACTGAATAGGCAATTATCATACAATATATTTGATAGTAGTAGCAGCATAGTCACCACAGCCCCAAAAGAAATCTTAGTCATATCATACCCTATTGAGAAAGGGGAAGGGAAGATATTAAAATTGGTATAAGAGGACTTCTGCTTCCAGCTAAGATGTAATACCTTGGGGTAAACCAGTTCTCCCACTGAGAACAACTAGGAAAAAACAGATACAATATTTGAAAAAAAACATTTAAAGACATTGGGAAGCTGTCAGAAAGCAGAGAGGTAAGCAGATAATCTTCAAGCTATCTTTCCCCTTAGGACAGCTGATGATTCTTCGTAAAGGAAAACAGACAGAATTCATGCAGAGGGCCTTAACCAAGAGGTCAAGAAGCAAGAAAAACTTGATAAAGTCACAGGGCTACAGACAAAGAAATTTGAGTTCAAGTCTTCCAAGGCAGCCAGGATTTGGGTTTTATCTAGAAAATTTTTGCAGATTTTAGTCTGCACAAAGCTAAGAAGAAAGCTGCCAAAACTTGGTAAAGTTTTTGAAAGTCTCATAGCACTGAGGAATCAAAATAGGAGTTACAGAATTTTAAAGGATGAAGGACCCAAGTTAACAGTTGGGACCTGCGTTCTTAGTCAGGACCCTGTATAGCTGTACCCTTGGAACAGGATGTACAGAGTGAAGAAGAACAAGCTTTGTAAAACTATAATACAGGCTCAAATCAGGTCAATCTATAATTGGAATACAACATAATTTAAAACATACAGCAATATATAAGTAAGTATTCATTGTGGAAAACAATAATAGTAATGTAAAATAATATGTGAACTATCAGCAGAATTACAATGCACAACAAAAAAGCATGAACACTGACACAAAATAAATGCAATGAAAGTGTTTTAAGGTCTTTGCCTTATTTAGAAAGTGATAAAAACTACTGTACTAATTTATTTGAGAATGTAAAATGTTAGGGAATTACTTATTGTAACCTCTAGGGTAACCATAAAAAAGAATTTAAAAAAATGTAAATAAACTAATGGTTGGGAACATTGAATATTAAAATACTAGATTAATCCATAGAAGACAAGAAAGGAGAGAAAATGGGACATAAATGGAAGTAATCACTCCAATGAGACAAGTAGAAAATAGTTAAATGATAGATATAAATATAATTATTTCAGCATTGATATCAAATATAAATGAACTAAATATTCAAATCAAAAGACAACAATGCCAGACTTACTAAAAAATTTCAATCTAAATTTGTGCAGCTTAAATAGAAGGACACAAAAAGCCTGAAGATCAAAAGATGGGAAAGGGTCTAACATGCTAACACTAACTCAAAATAAAAGCTGTTAACTACAACCATATCAGACAAAGTAGACTCTCTTTGATGTAGACTAGAGAGGAGGACAAAGGAGAATTTCTATCAGAAATTCAAGGTTGTATTCATATTTGATAATAATTTAACATAGTTCCTCATGATAACAGAGTAAAATAGAAAAAAAAAGATATTTCAACTGATGCAGAAAAAGAATTTGACAAAATTCAATGCCTGTTCCTGATACATTTCTCAGCAAACTGGGAGTAGAAGGGAATATCCTCAACCTGAGGAAGGGCATTTATGAAAAACCTAGAGGTAATAGCATACATAATGATGAAGGTTTGAAGCATGTCAACAATATCCTACACTTAGAATGGCCAAAACAATAATGAAAAAAGAACACAGTTTGAAGACTTACACTACCTGATTTTAAGACTTAATATAAAGAGTCAGTAATCATGACAGTTGCATAAAGATAGACAAATATATCAGTAGAACATAATAGAGGGCCCATAATTGGTACCACATATGTGTGGTGAATTGAATTTTGACAGAAGCACCAGTGATATTCAATGAGGGAAGGAAAGTCTTTTCAAAATTGAGCTGGCAAATTGGATTTCTATTTAGAAAAATGTTAACCCTCATCCATTCCATACAGCATACATAAAAATCAACTCAAGATGTATTATTACAGTACTAAATATAAAAGTCAAAACTATGAAATTCCTAAAAGAAAACAGGAAAATATTTTTGCTTCTGGACAAAGATTTCCTAGACTGGACACAAAAAGCACTAACCATAACATTAAAATATGATAAACTGGACTTCATCAAAATTAAAACCTTCTACTCACCAAAAGATACCACTAAGAAAATAAAGATTCATCACAGACTGAGACAAAAATATTTATAATACATACATATGACAACGCACATCCAGAATATAGAAAGAAATGCTACAGATCAATAATAAAACCCAAATGACTCCCCCACCGTAAAAACAGGCAAGAATTTGGATAGACATTTCAAAAAAGACAGCATATAAATGGCCAGTAAGTACATGAAAAGAATCTCAAGATCATTAGTCATCAGGAAAATGCAAATTAAAACTAATTAAATACTACTACACACATATTAGAATGGCTAAAATGTAAAAGACTATCAACACAAAATGAATCTCCTACATTCTTGGGAGTAATGTAAAATGGTAAAATCACTGTGGAAATTTGACAGGTTTAACTTATAAGTTAAACTTATATCTGCCTTATCATCCAGTAATCCCACTGCTAGGCATATACTCACAAGAAATGAAAATATATGTCCATAAAAATTAGTATATGTATGTTGATTATAGCTTTATTTGTAATAGTGAGAGTTAGAAACAGCCCCAATGCTCATTAACAGAATAGACTAAATAAATTGTAGGGTATTCATACAATGTAACACTGCCAAGCAATTAAAGAGAATAAACTACTGACACATGCAAGAATATAGATGAGTCTCGTGCTGTGTGAAAGAACGGATACAACAAAGAATATCTACTGTATGATTTCATTTTTATGAAGTTTAAGAACAGACAAGATTAATCTATGGGGATAGAAATCAGAGTTGCAGTTGACTCTAGATGGAGAGTGGAACCGATTCGAAAGAGTCCTGAGCAAGCTTTCTAGGATGATGACAATGCCCTCCAGTCTTGACCATGTGTTGGTTACGTGGGTGTATCATAGAATTGCAAAAAATTATGTAAAACTGCCATTAACATCTATGCATACTGCTGTAATTATGTAATTATGCTTCAATAAAAAAGATATGAAATGAAAGAATGAAAAATATTAGAAAGTATAAATATGGAAGCTAGCCAAAGAAGACATTAGGAATCCTTAAAGAAAAAAAACAAACCAAGGAAGCAAATACTGAAGACTATAGTTCAAGAGTATTTTTCTCAAATTTAAAAAGATTTGTCATTACACATTAAAGACAATAGTTAGATAACGTAGATACAGTAAAACTATTTAAGAAGGGGGAGATGGGAAGATGGTATGCAATTTGTTTTAATTCTTCTCAATGATTGGTAGCAATAGTATTAGCAGTTATTCTAAGACACTTGTATGGCTACAGTGAAATAACATTAATATATACTTATGAAATATTCTGATTCTATCACCTCCTGTTTTCTTGGGAACTAGGACTCTTATTTTGAATGAAAGAAATAGACATATAATACATGATAATATATGAACTGTCTGGATCAGAGAGGCTGAGAACAGATATAATAGGTAATCTATGGAACACTCATTTCAAATGCTTTTGAAACCCTACCAACTATATAATTCAGTATCTTAGAACAACATTAGGTCATATGACTATGGCATGCTCACAGGTAACGTAGTAAATATAATGTGAGTATTGTCGTCTCCACTGTTAGAGATAAAGAAACTGAAATCCGTAGAAATGTGAGAAACATTGTGTGCCCCTAAGGACCACACAGGCCACACATTCCTAAGGAAAGGGCTTCGGAGGGACCAACCAGGATCTGGTTCTCAGCCATGCAATCATTCTTCCCACCTCTCACCACCCAGGTAAGTACAACAGCAGAACTTATTTTGTCTGCCCAGTAAGAATGATACATCATCCAGGGTAAGACTTGTATTAAACAAGTTCATGTAATGAGATTGGTATATACATTTCATTTACAATGGGAAATAATGTACAGGATTCAGAACACCAGCCTGTACATGAACAGACCTGTAGATAGGGGTAGGCAATAATTGACAGTTGTCTGTTCACAGGGAAACAGAAGAAGGGTGGAAGGTTGCAAGGTTCAATACTTAAACATTTAATGGCATTAAGCTAAGATAGTCTGTTTCAACTTTTCAGTCTTAGGGGTCATCTGGTCTTTGGGATTTAAATTTTCAGAGCCCGTGGGTCACCAGCCTCTTCACCCATCTCCACATCAGAGAGGTCTGGGGCCATTTCCAATGTTTGTGACAGTAGCTGCTCTTCTCTGCTTTTGTGTCTGATCAGTTTCCTCCTCTTATGGATCAACCATGTTTTAGTTGTGTTAATACATTTAATCTGGTAACTGTTCAAATATTATAGGCTTTGAAGCCAAACGACCCTGAGATGACTGCATATGTCTGCAGCAACTGAATTTGTATGTGGATCTTAAATATGTGGATCTTAATTAAACTGAAGTTCGTGAGCAACCTTACTTTTAATTTTCACCTCTTAGCCATTTCTCTATGTTCATTCTCTTCACTCCAACTGTCAAGGCCTTAGATCAGGGCACTGCAATCTCCCCCCAGAGTCTGTAACAGTTTCCTTCTAGAGCCCCCAGCGTCCCATCTTCCTCTCCCATCATCCTGACACTGAGGTGTCAGTGACATTACCCTAACACATAATTCTCACTGATATCAACACACCCCTGCTTTGTGACTTTAGCAACTTTCCCTTGTTCAGAGGATGAGCTCCAAGCTCGGAAGGCTTGTAACAAAGCCCTGCATGGTCTGGTCTCAGCTGACCCCTTCAGTCTCTTCTCATCACACATCCCCTTTTTCCTCACCTGCAGGCATCCTGGAGTTGCTTCATCTCCTTCAGTCATCAGTATTTTTTTTTTTCCTGCTCAGAGCATTTACACTTTGATTCCTTGACTGATCTACCCTATTACTCCCCTTCCTTTTCTTGCCAACCCCTTTTCTCCTTCGAAAGTCTTAGCTTAAATAATACTTCTTCCTGGGAATGTTTCCTGCCTCCATGTACTGGGACTGGTTAGATCCTCCTAATAAAATTCCTGAAATACCTTGAATGTATCCTTAAAAGCACTCACTCCACTTGTAATTTACTCATTCAATGTCTGGCCTTCCACGAAGGCAGGGGCTGGATCTACTTAGCTCACCAGTGTATTTCCTGCACATACTACATGCTTAAAAATCATTTATTAAGTGAATGCGTCATCAGTACTTCTCTTTGCAATCTTAAAGGGGCACATGTTAGGCCTTGAAACCATTCTAACCATTAGAGCAAAAGTGATTTTATACTAGGATCAGCCCTGGAATAACTTTTGGCTTTAAACGTTCGGAGCTAAACAAAGATTTCTTACAGGATATTAATGTCAGCCCTACTGAAACCTTTTGGCTTCATTTGCCTAGTATGCTGTGGTCTCCCTTGCCTCCCCACCTCCTCTCATGGTCCCTCGGCCTCGAACACTCTCTCTGTACCGTCCCCCATCTTAATGCACTGCTTGGTCTAGCTCCTGGCTAACGGAACCATGTTCATAGCTCTCCTTAGACCTTCCCTGACTCAAAGGTCAGTACTAGAGGTCCTTTATCTATGCCTCCCAAATGAGTGTGCTCTACTTCCTCTGTCATAGGAAGGGTGACCCAGCCACCTTGTCACTGTCACGTTTCCTGCCGGTGTCCTCCACTCCACTCGACGTTCTATGAGATCATGGACCATACACTATTTCTTCAACAGCAAATTGCTCACACTTTGTGAAACAGTAACCTTCCGTATATTTTTTAAACAAAGGACTGAATTATGAAATACTATCACATGCAATAAGACACTGACACAATCAATGGCCAAGGTCATACAGCTGACTGGTGACAAAACTGCAGTCATCTCTTTTGATCCCTCATCGCCACCCTGGTCCCTTTGTCATAATTTCTTTTATTCTACTTTAGGGTAGATCGTCCTCAGGGTTTTCTATATATGGCATCATGTCATCTGCAAAATTGACAATTTAACTTCTTCATTCCCAATTCGGATGCCTTTTATTAATATTTATTTCTCTTGCCTGACTGCTCTGGCGAGGACTTCCAACACTATGTTGAAAAGCAGAGGTGATAGGGGACAGCCCTGTCGTGTTCCTGAATGTAGAGCAACAGGCTTCAGTTTTTCACTGTAAATTATGATATTAGTTAAGAGTTTGTCATATATGGCCTTTATTACATTAAGGTATTTCCTTCTATACCCATTTTATTAATTGTCCTAATCATAAATGGATGTTGTATCTTGTCAAATGCTTGTTCTGCATCTATTGATATACTCATATGATTTTTGTCCTTTATTCATTTTTTTCTTTGTTAACAATGTTTCTACTCCACATCCCATACCCACCTAAGGAAGCCAAACAACATAATCAGTGCAAAGCTTGATCAAGTGGAAAATGACACTAATCCCCAGTGTCTGAGAGCAAATCATAGGAGTAAGGTAACAGTATATATTTTTATTACTGTTCCCCAGGAAAGGGAAGTATTTCTTACTGTTACTGATTTCTTTTAAGCAGTTGTTTTTCAGTATGTTCAGCAGCACACAGGGGATGTGGCCTAATTCTGCTTGCAGTAGACTCCTCATTTATCTTAATAATCTGCATAGAGGGTATTGTTAAGTCGCCTTCAATTATACGAGCTTTCCCTTACTCCTTTGAAATAAAATCATATTACAGACACAGTTTTAGGTTAACTTGGTTAAACATTTGCTGACTTTCTATTTCTATTCTATGAATGTTAACAACAAGTAATATTTTATTGTTGCCCTGTAATTTATGATGTATTTTAATTCATTCAGAAGACAATGTCATGGGCCGGCCGGTGGCGCAGGCTGTTAGAGCTCCATGCTCCTAACTCCCAAGGCTGCCGGTTCGATTCCCACATGGGCCAGTGGGCTCTCAACCACAAGGTTGCCAGTTCAATTCCTCGAGTCCCACAAGGGATGGTGGGCTGCGCCCCCTGCAACTAAGATTGAACACAGCACCTTGAGCTGAGTTGCCGCTGAGCTCCCAGGTGGCTCGGTTGGAGCGCGGCCTCTCAACCACAAGGTTGCTGGTTTGACTCCTGCCAAGGGATGGTGGGCTGCGCCCCCTGCAACTAGCAACGGCAACTGGACCTGGAGCTGAGCTGCGCCCTCCACAACTAAGACTGAAAGGACAACAACTTGACTTGGAAAAAAGGCCTGGAAGTACACACTGTTCCCCAATAAAGTCCTGTTGCCCTTCCCCAATAAAATCTTTAAAGAAAAAAAGAAGAAGACAATGTCATAATGATCTATTTTCTTTTAAAAAACAAAACACTTCCTTTTGTTCGTCTTTTTCCCCTCATCTTGAGGCAACTGAGAAGCATTTTATAGCCAGGAATCTCTAGAAAGTAGCAAAGACAAGGTCTAGTTGTGAAATTTGTTTGATTCTACGCCTCATACCTTCACAATAAATGGTGGGTCAGAGCTATGGTGGTTTCTTTCCCCTTCATTGGCATACACACTGGAATTTGTAATAGTCATTCCCATTTTGCATGGATAAGTGATTAATTATTTGGCTGGTTGGCTAGCTACCTAGGTTTTATAGTTTCTTTTTCTCAACCTTTCCACGTATAAAATGCTGGTACTTAGAAGTGACTTATTCAGGTGGCAGAGAAAAAAGGATGAGGGTTGGGATGGAGATAGCATTTCTCTGGTATGTTCGCTTGCAGGGCTTTGGCTCATGCCACAATCATACCCCCTTCTCTGCGAACTGCCTCCCTGACTTTACCCATAGGGAACAGGAGTCATGGGCCTTGGGAAGACAGTTCTACACTCTGTGACTCCACCCTTTGTCCCCACAGCCTCGACCTGGGCTGGACTCTTGAGCCAAGCTGAGTCAATGAGTTCTCTGTGTCACGTAGAACCACAGAGGGGATTGAAGCAGTCTCTTTGGGTAGCTGACCTAGAACGACATGTAAACTCAGGAGAATTGAGATGGTTGTCCTTGGAATCACCATGAGGACCCAAGAAATGAACAAAGAAGATGTATGCGGAGAAAATGAAGGAGGCACGCAGGAGACGGGATGACATACAGGCCTGGAGCCTTTCTCCTCCTCAGGAGCCCAGTCCCCCACGTGGGCCAAAAGTGTTCCAAACCTTGTTGCCAAGAGATACCTGAAATGGTTCCTTGTATTCTTTCTGTTAAATACCCCACTCCCTTTTGCTTAGGCTAGCTTAATTAGCTTCTATAACTTGCAGCCAAATAATTCTAATTAATGAGCCTACAGGTTCTGTTCTCATGATCTGAAACTTCCAAATCCACTGGTACTTTCATTTTCTTCACTTTGCAAGCTGTTAATATTTTTGCTCTTGAACTAGCTTTGCATGGCCTGCTTCCCTTTTGAGTAGGTAACACTGTATAGTAGACCCTACGGCTAACAGATGGAATGCAAATGACCTCACCCTTCTTTACTTGTGGCCAGGCATGGACAGTTTGCCAAGCCATGTCCAACAGGGTATCCTTCCTTACAAACATCTCACACTGAGTAACACTTACATGCCTCTACTGTCAGCAGATACACAGCCCCTCCATTCGACATGGCATGGATATTACGAGCTGATATTATAACAATGATGATGCATATACTCAGGTTTTAGAGCTCTAATTACATGACAGTGTAATGCAGAGTTTTATGTTAATATATGAACTTCCATACACACGCCCCTATTTTCATAATTTTAATGTGACTAACAGTTATTGAGATTTTACTATGTGCTAGCTAGGCACTATACTATACTCTTTATATATATATATATATATATATATATTTTTTTTTTTTTTTTCATTTATTTCTACAAAATGAAAGTACATTTACTCAGGATAGTTTAAGTTGGCTGCTATAACTTTCAGCCAAAGAGTTCTAGATAGTGAGCTTGTAGGTTCTGTTCTCATGATCTGAGAACATCCACCATCAGGTTTAGCCTTTAGGCTTCCAGTATGTCCTGTGGTAGTTTCTTTCACTTAACATGTGAATGTTACATAGAGTGCGTCCAGGAAAAAAAAGTACTTATTACATAGAGTGGGACCTGCAAAAACAACAGCAACAACAACAACAAACAAAACTAGACTCAATAAACTGACTTTAAATTTACCTATCCACCTGAATCACCACGGTAGACCATTTCCTATCATTTCACTCACCCAATTTTACTGTAATGCCATATTATACCCATAAGTTATAAACTTCTTGAGGGCAGGCTCCATGTCTCATTCATTTTATTGAATGCATGAATAAGTAAGTATATTATTGAGGTAAGAGACGTAAATAGCTACTAGAGTAAAGGAAATAAATGATTTCATCCATGAAATAATTATTTGAGGTTCACGTCTTCCTCTTATTAAAATGGCCTTGAGCTTTTCCACTTTTCCAATGGCTGTTAGTTTCTTTATTTGCACAATGGTGTTATATGTACCTCCCTTAGGCCATTATGGATGTTTATATAGTTTCTGAATTCAGTTTAGAAACTACACGTTATTAACATTTGAGGATAAAATATTAAGTTTGAGAACTTGAATATGTATTAGTCATGCAAGTTTATTTGAACTTGAAAGAAATATAAATGGTGAACTATATTCAAAAGAAATTATGTTCTCTTTGAAGCTGTAGCATAATCTGTGCCCCATGGATGCAATCTAGAATTTGAAAACATAGAATATGAGTATTAAAAGTAGCTGGTCTGTGTTATTTGCAGAGCGAGTATATTATTTTCAAGAGGAAAAAAGAACAAGAAAACAATGGCAACTGCAAATGTGCTACACCTGATGGGGAACAAGTTGTGTCCATTTCCCCACATCCTAAGTCCTAAGGTCGTTCATTCATCCTTTCCCTGCTTGAGCCCCTGGCCTCTGCAAGTGGTCTCACAGCAACAACTCCTCCACACTCCATTTACGTTTCTATTTTCATTCCAAATTACGGCAAATGTGCTTTTAGGTGATAAAGAGATACCTCTTTCCAGGGGTGAAGCATCTTGGCTTGGTTTTCCAGGGAGCGTAAAGCTTTACCCCAAACAAAATATCCTCATGCTGGTAGGCCAGGCAGTATGACTGTCTGTCATGGAGCGATCCAAGGTTTTCTAGCCCATTCCAATCACAGATGAATGAAGGTACTTGTTTCATCCCTAACTGAGTCTGGCTCTGGATCCACAACACCCTTTTTTCTTCTATAAAAGACCTGTACTCATGAGCTTCCTCAAAACCTTCCAGCACCAGCAACACTGTCAGGAAACTACACCTTACTTTCCACTTTCCCTTATTTGTCTCTTCTCAAATCTTACAATCAATGTTTGGAAGTCCAGAGGTCTGATGAAATTACTAGTAAGAGTTATATATTCCAATTTTAATGAAAATTCCTGTACATTCCCAGTTTGATTTTTTTCATCTTTTTTTTTTTTTTAATCAAGCAATACACAGTATTTTTTAAGAGTTGGCACTTCATTGTCACAGTTGTCAATCAATGTTAATGTCAATGACTCTATATTAATGGGCCTGGCCACCCAGCCTAAACCATGTGATCTTTTTTTATATTTTCAATTTTTCTTTGTTGGCTCCTTTCTCAGATATTACAATCAAGCTTAAATTTCTCCTTTGTTATACCACTCCTCCCTCTTCCACAGCCTCCTCAAATACTGTCTAAACTTAATTCCTTTGATGCTATATTCCTCAACTTATTGCAATGAAATTCTACCCACATCACACCCCGGAAACCACTGAAGGATAACCACACAGTCTCCATCCTCGGGGATCTCAAGGATCCAAAGTTCTATCTTCTGTTATGGACTGAATAGTTGTTTACTCCACGAATTCATATGTTGAAGTCCTAACCTTCAGTGTGATTTTAGTAAGAGGTGAATCTTTGGGCGGTAATTAGGGTTAGATGAGGTGATGAGAGTGATGTCCTCATATGCGATTAGTGCTCTTATTAGAAGAGACCCCAGATAGCGCTCTCTTTCCCTCCTCTCCTTGCCCCCTCTCCTCCAGGTCTGCAGAGACAGATGATGTGAGCACACAGTTAGAAGGCAGCTGTTTGCAACCCAAGGGCAGAGGTCTCACCAGAAATCAACCATGCTGCCACCTCAATGTGGACTTTCAGTCTCTAGAACTGTGCAAAAATAAATGTCTGTTGTTTAAGCCACCCAGTCTGTGGGATTTCACTATGACAACCCAAGCTGCCTAAAATATAGTCTCCTGCTTGGTTTCCATGATACTACAGTCCCTCTGTTTCTTTCATCTGTGTGATTCCATTTTGTTTATTGCCTTCCAACTTTCCTTATTTATCTTACCTCTTAAGTGTGTTCCCTAATGTTCTTCCTCCTTTTTCTTCTTAAAGATCATTGTTTTGGCCACTTTAAACATTCTGACAATTGAGCCCTCAATCTAGAACTCTGGCTCAGACCTTTGTCTTGAGTTCCTGACTTAAATATCTAAATAAATTATGATGCCTCTATTTGGATGCATTTATAGTATTTTCAATTGATAAGTCTGCAACCCAAATCATCAACATCTCTCTAATTCTACTCCTGCAGTCCTGATCTGTTTTTATGGTAGCTGTGTTTTTCCAGTCACCCAGACTCAAATCACGAGAGTTGAATTTTATTTTTCATCCCTTCCTTCGTCAAAATCAATATTTCAGTTCGAATGAAGCAAGCTCAGAAAAAATTTTCACATGCATGCTTTGGGTTTGACTTTCATTCTATTAGATTGGTGCAAAAGTAATTGTGGTTTAAAAGGTTAAAAATAATTGCAAAAACCGCAATAACTTTTGCACCAACCTAATATCGTATTACTCTAGTTAAGGGTTTTTATTTTTAACCTGTCATTTGGATAACTATAACACTCTAGTAACTAGTCATTCTATAGTCGATCTCTTCCTAAAAAGCTTACACATAATCCTAAAACTTCACAAAAATCTTAATGTACCTTGTGGTTTATATAAAAAAAAAAATACCTAAGCTTCGTAGAACATTGATCATTACACATAATCTGTCCTCTTTCTGCACTTACAAATTTACCCACCACGATACGTACTTCTCCATATACTTCATTCATACCAGATTCTATGTTACAGCCTGAAAGTGCATTACCATTTCTGAATTTTCACTCACATTATTTTCTATGTGTGAAACGGTCTCATCATAGCATAATTTATCTCGTTGAAAAACATCATTTAAGGTCAAGTTCAAATGTCATTTTTATTAAGGAATCTTTTCCCATCCTGCCACAGATACTGCTCCATTAGCTGGACTTAATCTCTTTCTTCCCTGGACACTCATAGTGCTGTACTGGTCCTCTATTATGACACCTAATTCAGTATACTTAGTCATATTGTTGAGTGTCTCCCTTAACATGTTGCAAGATTGGTACAGTCAGTGCCTGCTTCATATCTTTTTATCCTGAATATTATCTAGCACCTTATGCTGATAAGCTTAAGTGCTGTTAAGCTTACTGTTGAATCAGTGATTGATTGAATAAATGAATAAACAGTAGATCTTCCATAAACGTTACTCTAAGTAGTAAAATTCTATGTCAAGTACATTGATAAAATCTTCTGATATTTACTATGAAAGCAAGTGAAGGATTACAATAACTTTTAAAGCCATTCATGTATTATTAAGGAAAAAATAACTTCAAATTGACAGATTTTCTTATTTACAAACTAGAATAGTAAATGAGTTCTTTCTATGAAAGAGAACCTGTTATCTGTATTTGATTGTGATTTCTTTTGGCTCACTATCATATTTCCTTTCATAATCAAAGAAGGAAAGACAAATTAAAATTCTTACCCAGGGCATAATCACTGATACTGCAGGCTTATTTACCTCTGCTTGTGGATAAAATGGTTTCTCGTAGACCAAGAGGAACATTTCCTTAAAGCATTACTTTACTTAGTACTATTTCACTTAGTTCTTATACTCAATAGAAACATATATTCAAATGCTTAAGAAGCTACCACAGGAATATAATAATATGTTATTTACTTAGAAACCTATATTTTAAAATTACTTCCATGCATAAATCTAATCCTTTTTTGGTGATTGTAATTGTTTTAGATTTGCATGCAGTTATGCAAAACTGTATGCAAAAGATCATAGGAAGTATATAGTCACATTTTAGTTCCATGTGCCAAATAAGCACATTGAGGTTATTTATCCTGAAAATAACTAGAAATGTTAGTTTGACATTTAGTCATTGGTATAATAATTTTTTAAAGCAAACATTATTTATATAATATTTTAATTTTTCAGTTACATGATATTAACTCATTTTGGCTTTAAAAGGAAGTGATAAGTAACTTGGATCTAAATGATTTACTTAATTATGAATGTCTATGGATTTCTATCTTTCTCCTATTGCCAACCAAGAGAATTTTACCAATATCTTTATGTTAGGTTAAGCCTGCAAAATTTCCCATTCAAATACATTAAACTAACACCTAGAGAAATTAGAAATGTCAAGGCAAATCTACTATTCAGTTGATCTGCCGGGGTAGGATTATGCTTAACAAGACTTCTCACTCTCAGTAGCTCAAGTAACCCAAACAACCAATTTAATTAACCTCCAAAATTACAGTTCAGAAAATATAAAGCAATTGCCCAAATCTTTGGTTGCATCTGATATGTGGCTGTGAATAAAATTTAAAAAAATGGAAGCAAACTGCAAAAACAGACCCACAATAGCACCCTCCCATGTATCTCAGAAACAGCCTGTTACAAGAATATAGTTGGACTTGCAACTCCTCAGAATAATATTCAAACAGATACATCAGTTGGAAGCTCTTCACTACAGCATCCGTTCTATGTTTATAGCTATATATGCAGGCTGCCGAATACCCTCAGTGCACCATAAATGTAGGAATTACACTTCCAGAATGGAAATAAACTCATTTGGTGATGTGTTTGTTCTCTAGTTTTTGAGCCCCTTGCTTTGCTTGGCAAGACTCTGCTAGATTTTTGTTGTTGTAGAAAATATTAGATTGTTTGTGATTTTTTGTAACTTTGGAGGCAAACCAGGAAAACATAACATAGCAATAAAAAAGGTAAAAACATAGGCACTGAGATTATCATTATATTTTAAAAGTATAGTCTCAGAGAAAATTACAAGAGAAGCAACAGTAGAATAAATGAGAAAAAAGTGCGTAAATGTATAATGGTTTTCCATAGAAGTTTAGCCTCAAATACCCTCTGAGGGTCAGCTCAGCCGTGTAGCACACCTGGAAGAAGCTACAGATTGTACTAAGAAAGCTGCATATTATGATTATTAATTAGCAGTATATTTCTTACTGTAATAATCTGATAGTGCCCGATCAATTACTGCCACTAGCCAAGCAATTTACTGGTGAAACCAGCACTTCTTAGACAACCGGTCCAGTTAGAGGAAGCTGATTTTTCTTTCAAAAGCAAGATTACAAATAAAATGAATTTCTAAATTCATAATAGTAAACGGAGCATTGTCACCTTATAAGGAAGGCAGGTGTGGGGGTAAGAAAGTGAATGGATAGCCTGGCTGCTACAGCAGGGCTAAGTACAGCTAAAGTGACATCAGCGAGCTCCGTCTTCTCCCAGTGGCAAGCACCGTGTACTCTCCATTAGTCACTCCTCTCTTGGACAGGGCCCCATACTGTCTGTGCACAGAATCACTGGGAGAGCTTTCAGAAATGCGTGTTCCTGGGTACCATCCAAAGATATTGGTCACATAGGTTCTCTCTTTTCATTAAATGGTTAGTACAGCTTTCATCAATGGCCCATGGTTAAAAATCAAATGAAAGTTTCTGAAGAGCCATCACAAAGGCAGAAAAGTTAGAAACATGGAGCTGGGTAATAGTGGATGGTGGAATGGAACCCTCATAAAGCCATATGGGATGCGAAAAAGGATGTCTCTTAATTCCTACGAACATTCCAGTTTAAAGAGTGTTTTCATTTTGTTTCCTCTTGTTCCTTTCCTCTGAATGAAAATTGTTAGGCCATTTTACATCTGGACTCTGTGGCTATGTCTATTTTTATTTTCTCCCTCATTTCATGGCACTGGTTTGCTCACATGCTTGTTGATCACTCCCTGCTGGGAGGGTGCTACTGAGGGGATGCTGGTTAGCATGAAGAGCCATAGAAGGCAAAAAAATGACTAAGCAACTTTTAGGATCAGCATTCTATGAAGAACTTGAAATTGATAGTGAGAAGTACATGTAAATTATTGGCTTCATTCCTAATGCTGAAAGAAATTAGGGATGTCTTTATTTAAACTAAAAACTTTATGGCTTTCAGAAAAAATATTTTTCTGTAGACTCCCACGTCTGATCCTTAAACCAATTATATGATTTTTGTAAAAGATTCCCGTGGTGCTGCTTGGCAAGTAAAGATACCAAACCGAGAAATTTGAGGCATGTAGGTTTTTTGATATATGTTGAGATGAAAAATGTTAAACCAGTTAAGACATAGGCAAAGAATGGCTAAGTGAAATTGCACTTATGAGTCACACAAATTCACAGTGGCTTAGTTTCCTCACCTACAAAGTGATGGAAAATAACACTCATTCCCCTTATCTTGCTGACTTGCTCAGGTAGGTGAAATAGTTATAAAATAATGTATACACTATAATAACTACTATTAAAATTCTTCATTTGAAAGCATTATTTAAAAAAAATACAAATACTGTTAATGGGAAAAACTGCATAATTTGGGGATAATTCAATTACCTTTAGAATTTCAAACATCCATCTCCTTTTCAAAATTGTAAATGTTACATGAAATTTGTTTTCATGGGTCTCAGAAAAAATGACTCATGCAAATTTCAGCATATGCTTCTTTGTAATATAGTCAGGAAGCAGATAGGAACATATTTATTACACAAAATACTCAGAGGAAGTACCAGAATAGAAATAATCTGTACTCTGAGGTTTACACTGACTCTTGAGTTTGGGGTTCATCACCTTTATCTGGTTCTTATTTCTTCTGGTGCTTTATGGCTAGAAAACCATTCTAATCATGATCTCACAGTAGAGATAGCTCAATTCGTGTGTAGCATTATGGAACATCTTTCTTACAATATATATTAAAGTTTAATACATAAGAGAGATATGATATGACAGTTGCTTAAAGGAACTTATTTCAGGACATCCTTAGTGCTCAGTTGCAGTCAAATTTTGAAAAATTTCCCCAGGTGCTGAATTCCCTTCCTCTCATCCCAGATGAACAGTGATGTGGCTCCAGAATGATAAAAATAAATCGAAAAGGATCTTCAACTATGGTCTAAACTAGAAATCAGAACCAAAGAGTTTATACATCCCTGACCCCGACCCCAGAGCTGTGTTGATGCTCCATAGAGAGAGGATCTATGCGAAAGGAAAAACTAATTAGCAGAACAGAAACTGCAAATTCTAGGTCAGAATAAGCATAGAGGAGCTCAGCTGGTTGTTGCTTCCTGTTCTTTGCTCTTTCCAAGGAGTGAAAACAGGAAGACCTTGGGGACCACATTTCTACTCCAACAGAATGTGAGATTTAAACGAGAGAGAGAGAGAGAGAGAGAGGATTAAGAAAGGAAATGAAAACATCGGGGAAATGGAAGAACATGACTTAGTCAAATAGGAAAAAAAAAAGAAAAAGAAAAGAAAGGAGAGAGAGCGAGCGCAAACCGAGTTAGATAACTCACTTGGCATTCCCTGCCCCTGGTTTCTTTCTTCGGAAAATGTTGAGGAAAGTGTTGGAGCGGCAGGGCAGCTTGCCGTCGCCCACGTGCATGCGGACTACGTCGGAGGTGGTGAAGGCACTGCGGACGTTCCTCTCAGGCTTGGCAATAATGATGTACATCTTGGGAGTGAACATGCACCCCAGGGCCACCGTCACACTGAGGCTCACTGCAAAGCAGGTAGTGATGATCTTGTAGTTGCTCCCAAAGTAAATGGGCACAAAAGCCAGCCAGATGATGCACGTGGTGTACATGGTGAAGGCGATGTACTTGGCCTCATTGAAGTTGGCGGGCACGTTGCGGGTCTTGAAGGCATAGTAGGTACAGCTCATGATGAGGAGTCCATTGTAGCCCACAGGGGCCACCACCCCCAGGTTGCTGGTATTGCAGATCAGGTAGACTTCCTTGATACTGGGGTAGGACAGGATGGGCATGGGGGGCTCCATGATGATCAGGGTTACCACCAGAGTCAGCTGCACACTAATGAGAATGGAGGCAATGATCACCTGCGCCCAGGCGCTCATGAACCTGGGCTTCCTGGTGCAGATCTTCTTCTTGCTGCCAGCGAGGATGCGTGCAATGCGGTTGGTTTTGGTCACTAAAGCAGAGTAGCACATGGCCGAGGAGAGACCAACCAGAAGGCGCTGGAGGTAGCAGGACGTGGTGGTAGGTTTGGCGATGAGAGTGAAAGGGCACACGTAACCAAGGAAGATGCCAGCGAGGATGATGTAGCAGAGCTCCCGACTGGAGGATTTGACCACTGGTGTGTCCCGGTACAGCACAAAGATGAGAGTGACAAACAAGGTAACAAGAATGCCCAAGCAGGAGAAGGCAATGGCTATGATGGATTCGATATTGCTCCACTCAAGATAGCGGACAGGAATGGGTTCACAGCCTGTGAGGAGAAAAACAGTTTCTAAGTGAATCCAAGATTTCTACTGATCAATAACAACAGTGCTTTCTTGTTACCGCAGGCACAGCTGTATTCACATCTTTCATGCTTTATGTTGTCCTAATGCTTCCCAAAAAATGCCTCGCTGTTCCACAAATAAAAATGCACCATTGTTTTTTTTGGACAATCACATTCCCAACCTAATCTCATCACAACCCTAATGGGATATTCTCCAGCCTGTGATCTTTTCTTCCAGCACCAGCCTCATAAATGGATCCCACTTTGTGGAACTTGGTTGTGCATCTTTGGAAACAGAAAGAAAAAGAAGGAAGCTAAACTATGTTTCCAGTGAAGGTTAAATGGTGAAAAATGTAACAGATGAGTTAGTAAGAAATAAACTAATAAAATTTTATTTTTATGTAGCTATTGTCTAGAGGCAAGTCTAGTATAGATAAATGTTTTTTTGTTTGTTTGTTTGTTTGTTTGTTTGGGGGGTGGCAGTTAGCAGAGTGTTTTACACATAAATTTCATTTGAATTATTTAGAAGAGTCCATCATCCCCTATTTAAGTCTCATCCCTTTCGTTATATATGATCTGTCTGTGGCATCTGAGCGCCTCTGAGTTATCAGATTCTAATAAACATACCAAGGAAGAATGAAACCTTCCCTTACCCATCTCTTGAGAAAAGAGACAGAGCTGTGTTCCTAAATGCCTGGCTCGTCTTTTCCCTTGAGATGGAGAATAAAGTCTGTTTTGTATTTCACACACAGAGAAAAATGTCTCGGGTTCTGGAAAGGACTCCTTCACAAAATTTTGTGTTTGGTTTATGCCATTGTTTCCCAAGTTGAGAATAAAAATATTTCCATAAATTTAGGAAAAGACTCATTGTTCTGTAGTCATGGCAACAAGGCGCACCACCAGAACCTATTTTAAACCTGTTCAGCCAATCAACAATAGCACCTTTTGGGTGAACATGTTTTTGCATATCAACCAATCAGTGTCAGTACTTGCTTCTGATAATCACCCAATCAGGAACAGAGTTACATTTAATAAATGAGTGCCAACTACTCACAAGCACAAACTAATCATAGTGGCTTTTCTTTCTCGTGTGTCAGGGGTTTGTCTATGTCAAAGTCTCAACCTCTTTCTGGAAGAACTGCTTCCAGAAATTCTAATTCTAAATCTTCTCATTTCCTTGATAAAGTTTAGAAAGATGACAGATAGATAGATAGACAGATAGATAGATATTTAGAACAACAATGACCATTATGAAGAACTTTTGATATGACACATAATCAATAAATTAAAATATTTAAGAGGAGTTATAGACAAACTAGGGGATAACATACCAAATAGTCACTATTCAGCTCCCTAACTGGCATACTGAGATTGCGAAATAAAATTCAAATTCCAATGTAGTTTCTGTAAAAGCCTTGATAACTTTTTGAAAATTACTATCTTTGCATTTCTCTTTTTCTGTGTAACTTTACCTGATATTTTTTTTTTAAATGAGCTATTCTGTTCTCAGAGTTTTCATTAGAAAAGAAGACCACATTTTAAATTTGTAGAACACAAGTCAGATCTATGGAAGTTGAATTAAAACCTTGAGCCAAATTAAGAACTATAATTAATGGTTTTCCTAAACTTCAGCGATTCAGGCAAAATATTTTCTGCAGAATTCAGGATTGTGATTAGATACTTATTGTTCCTCACCACAGATATGTACCAATTAATTCAATTAATTGTTAGCCTTATGGAAGAAAATGTTTCAAAGTAGCAGATTAGAAAAGATTTAAATAACCCAGTGGTATAAAATTAAAATAAAAATAAAAATAGGAAATGCATTACATAAGGCCACTTTAGAGGCTTTTCTTTTAATAAAGATTCAAAATTATAAACTAAATAGAGATGTAAGACTTTAGGAAACCTTCAGATAATTCTGGGGTAGGTACAATAGGTGATATAAGAAGGACTATATCCTCTCTTTCTGTAAATGTGCTCAACCCTGAATTACAGGAATCAAACCAGGAAAAGAAATGTTAAAATATAAAATTGCTAGCTCAGAAAATATCTTATATGTGACGAGACATTTAGATAGACTTAAAAAGTAAATAAACTGGGAATTAATATAATTATGAATCTTTAAGTTAAACAACTAAAAGGGCCTCTATTCTCTTTGCAAGCCAATAGACAAGAAAACCCTACAGATATTGCAAACAGAAGTGTCATTTAAAGAACCAGTGTCCCACATTAAAGTTCAGTAGGACAACTACCTAAAATTTGTCCAATAACTTAACTCCATGGGAGACGCTGGTACACAAGAACTCCCTCTTCTTCCTTTGAACTTCCAAGGAAAGCAGTACCTCTTTCTTACTGACATAGGGGCCTTTATGGCTACCAATAATCTCACCATTGATAGAACATCAGATACATTGGCTTAATAAAACCACTCAAATAGTGAAAATCTTTAACAGTTTTATGTATCAATCTATAATTCGTACTTTGAGATTATTAGCAGAAGGATATATTATTCTGTGACATAAGACCTAAAAATTTAATAGATAGGATATACTTCCAAATAAGATGCACTAAAGTTCTTACCCATGATCAAATTATCACTGCCCTAGTCATGAAAATACTTACACTATGTATAATTTAAGAAATTATCCAAGATATAGCTTTTATCCCAGAATCCTTATGGACAAAAGACTCCACAGAAATGGAAGATGGATTGGAACAAAGCACACAAGCATATAGATTATCGTAGATACCTAGATTATCACAAATCTTTCTTTTTTGTATCAATATGAAAATGCTACACCAGGATCGAGATATGTTAACTCAACTGCATAGCACATGTCAAAGAACCATTGCTAACTGAGGTAGAAGCTTCTAAGATGGTCCCCAATGACTCCACCTCCTCATATTCATATCCTTGTGTAATCCTTTCCCCCTGAGTAAGAGCAAGGCCTATGACTTATTTATTTTATATAGACTATAGCAAAATTGACGGGGTATCACCCCCATTATTAGGTTACACAGATAATGATTTTAATTTTGGTAGCAGATTCTCTTGCTGGTTCTGATGAAGCAACCTGCCATGTTGCAAGGAACCGAAAGAAGTTTCCATCCAATAACCAGCAAAAACTTGAAGCCCTCAGTCTAACAATCTTTGAGGATTACATCTTCCCAATAACCACATAAGTGAGTTTGGAAGTGTACCCTTCCACAGTCAAGCCTTTAGTTTAGACTCCATCCCTAGTTGACACCTTGATTTCAGGCTTGTGAAAGATCATGAAGCAGAGGACCTAGCTAAACATGCCAATATTCCTGACCCACAGAGATGGTGAAATAATAAATGTGTGTTGTTGTAAGCTAAGTTTTGGAGTACTTTGTTACACAGTAATATTAATAGAAAACCAATTCACATATTAAAGCCAACATCTTAATTCAATAGCCAAAGCCTAGCATCCTTGCCTAAGGACAATTGCAGACATAAACTAAATTAGTCAAAATATCTTTAGGTTTTGTGCAAGGTCTTTAAGTCTAATGTTACCATATGTAATAAATCCCTATTATTAACAAAAAATTATTAGCAAAAAATTATTAACAAAAAATACAGGAGCTCTACAAATCTTAATTAATAAAAGAGAATCTCAGTATTGTGTTTATGTCACTCAAGAAGTACCCCTACCAGAATAGAATTTTGAACAATCATGTACTAAATGTTAGGTTAATATTGTTTTAGTGTGGTTTTTATACTAAAAATGAAAGGGAAACTGCTAGGTTTAATATATGGTAAGTAGTCTAGTAAGTATTACAAAATGCAATACTTTACCACAATCTAAATTTTTCTAATACCTGAATTGTTGCCTTCTCTGTGGCATATTAAATTGTTAAAAGAAACTAACAGATATATAAACTAATAGCTGGTATGCTTGCAGAATAATTCACTTATTTAACGTAATATAGAAATAATTTTTTTTAAAGTCTTCAGGTACTTTATGAAAATAAAAAAAAATGATGTTAGTTTTTTGATATATTGATGTTGGGTAAAATAATTGTTACCATAATGGTTGAGATCTGCAGTAGAAAAGGTAATATAAAATCTGTAGATACTATAAAAGCACCTTAAAATATAATAGAAATATTGATGATCAGGCGAGACAGATGGCCCTGACTAGAAGTCCTCATATAAGACGCTTATATGAAACAACAATAAATAATTTATAAATAATAACAAATCAGAGAAGTTTAAGCATTCAATTATAGATACACAATATCTGGCCAGAAAAGAAATTCCTAAAAGAAATGCTAGAATGATTGCATTGTAAAATCTACAAAGACGATGTCTGACAAAACTAGAGTGGCTATCTGGTAATACTGGATAAAATCTCCAATAGACCCTGGATAAAATCCTGACAGAAAAATGAAATAACTCATTCCATTATGGATAAACTGGCCACACAATTTAAAAACTAATGGAAAAATATTTCCAGGATAGCAGATGTGGCCAGTTCATGCGTCATTTGTAAATAAATAAATCTGAAAAAATTGTAAAGGTGGAGCATTGACTGGTACAATTGCAAAAGTAACTCTAAATGGATCATATACAGTTATATCCTTTCATGGTTTATGAATATGTACTAGTTTAAATACTGTGTTTATTTTCTGGCTGGATTGAAACATTCACCTGTTGAAAAGCCATAATACTTACAATGGCTAAAACATAATTAGATTTTGTGGTCTTAGCTAGCACATTTCAATTTACCAATCTAATGTTATGGGAACATTTTTATTGGAATGTCTGTTCATGAATGTAAATTATTCAAGGCTATCTTCATTCCCAACTCTCTGGACAAATGAACAGGAACCTTAATATCACTGAAGGTTAAACCCCTTAGTGATTTGACACTGACTTTCTGCTGACACCCTCCAGAAACTGAAGGTCATGGAAGCTGAGTGTTAACTCAAGAACCTCAGAGCAAGTTAGTAACTACACAATGGTTTTCTGCACTAGGTCATCTTAAGAAGATTCTTGTGTGTATCTTACTCTTCTGTACTCTTGTTTATTCACACTTTTCTTCCTCACTCATTTGAAGCTGCACAAATCTGAGTTTGTCTTTAATGTTCTCCTTACCAGCTATAAGTACTTGCGTCAGCCTAGGTTTTATAAAGACAATCAAGACTCTAACTCAATATTCAGTGATATCCAGCTATTGTTAGTTATGTTACACTAACTTTTCCAATAGTGATATTTTTTAATGTACAAAGATTTCACGAGCTCAGGTATTTGACAGGATACAGAAGACTCATAGACCATACTTGTGTAATGTTTTTATTGAAAGGCAAAAGGCATAGTACAGTAAGAGAAAGACAATGAAGGTAAGCACCAAGGGACCAAGAGATATCCAGGTGCGAGCTCTCTAGAATCCTTATTCCCACAGGGCATACTTCATCTGTGAATTGTGCTACCAAAATCTGCACATTGAACATTGGCTTTAAGACAGCTCAAGGCAGAAGTTCCTAGTGAAGTATTTTTATGACAGTCAAGTCGTATAGCTAAGTCAACCTGTCTAAATAAATATGCCAGGTGAAATCCATCAGTAGACAAACTGGCTTTGGCTGTCACTGGTGGGATTTATGCATATTATAATCCCCAGCCCCTTAAGGTAACCAAAAATCAAAGACAGATACTCAGACACCTCCATAAATAATCATAGAGTCACCCAAGTCCAGCTGTAAATTAAACTTATCCTAAAACAGTGTATCAGACACAAAGAAAAACATCTGTATGCTAGAAGGGGATAAAAGTGTTCTCATGTTGTAAGAGTAGCAGTTTGTCACAACACTCAGAAACAATATACCTACAATTCCACTATGATCGCTTTCTCTTGTGCACATCTAGATTCTTTTCCCCTATATGGAAATCAGACTTTCCAATGCCAATCCAGGACCACCCAAAATACCACCCCGTGGGGTTGGAACTGAACATTTACATTTTGAATAAGCTTCTTAAAAGCATTTCTTCTTTTTGTCTTCTTCTCCTCCACTTCTTCCTCTCTCTCTCTCTCTCTCTCTCTCTCTCTCTCTCTCTCTCTCTCTCTCTCTCTCTCCCCCCTTCTCTCTTTCTCTCCCCCTCTCTCTCCTAATTGTTTTTAGACATCCTACAGTTAAGACACACTAGCTTAAATATCTTAAGGGAATTAGCTATAATATCCATATTGTCCATATATGTATTGTAATGTATACTATAATGTACTTGTTGTTCTGTTTTGAGGTTTAAAGAGAAGAGTTGTCCAACCCCAGGTGTACCAAGGAGTGGAGTTTACCTTCACATATGATGAAGAGTGTCCCAGGCCTAACTGACCCCTAGCATCCAAAAGGAAAAGAAACTATGGGAGTTGTGCGTACTATACCTAAAGCCCAGAGAACTAAAGAACCTAACAGTGTGCATAGTCAGCGTTCTCCCAGAGAATCCAGAGCCATCACACAAGTCAGTTTCCTTCCAGCAGATTACATCTTACTGAGCCAAATCTAAGAGAAGTGGTAATAACTGATCGGAGGACCAGGGATTATTCCTAATTTTTGAACCAAATGTTGGTCCACCTGTAAGATCCAAATGCATTGGAGGAAGCTAAAATTTAATATTGGACTTCTTTCCAATTAGGTAAAGACAAATTTAACATGAATCAAGAAATAAAGGCCACCATTTTCTACCCAAAGTGTCTTGGGCATTTACTAACATTTACAATAATACTTCAGGATTACATAAGGCTTCATCAAAATGCTTTCTTTAATGTTATAACATTAATATGAATTACCTACAGGTGAAATTCTACTTGTCATTCAATATTCAACTCAAATGTCCCTTCCTCGGCAGAGGATTTTCTCTTCCCTGGGAAATATAATTGCTTTTTTTCCTTTGTGTTCACATGACACTGTGCACACATTCTTATTGTAGGACTTAGATCATAATTGACTATTTAAATGTCTAGTTCCGTATGAAGCTCACCCCCCAGGATATAAACTTTGCTTCCTTCACCTACATGTCCCCAGTTTCTCAAAACAACAATAACAAAATGCCTGCACAAAGGAGATGGTAGTGTATAATATAAAATTAAATAAATGAGGAGATAGTATAAGAGGTCACAGCAACTGTTCGATGAAAAAAATAGCTAAAATTAGTTAATTTCTATAACTTAGTATTTTTTATTTTTTCAATAACACTTAGTGTAGTCTGGCCTTCTGAGGAATCCTCTTATACTATTTGACTTTTTTAAAAAAATAAGTAGCATTGGATTACATATAATAGGCCTATGAATTGTTAAACTCCTGTCTGGTTTATTTCATGGCAGAAGTGATCCCTGCTTATGTATCATCAGAAATAAAGTGTGAATTTAAATGCTGAATTAAAATGTGCATTTTCCCAAGAAGAAAATATGAGAAACTTATTAATAGCTTCAGAAATCACTTCTTCTAAGAAATATACCAATTTTTCTTCCTAGCTGAAAAAAACGTATGCTAATAAAAATAAAAACTCACTTATAAACATGTTTTCAATATTCATTAATATTAGTCTTTGGAGCATATATGGAAATTAGCTATCTCATACAATTATTTTAAACATTTTAACAAATTCTACCTTCAGGAAAAAAAAAAAAAAAACACCATCTCCCAAAGAACAAATTCTCATTTTAAATAAACTCAGGGGGGAAAAAAAATCCATCTATAAAAATAAAATACTTAAAGGCAATGCATTTACTCTGAGTATTTCTACTGATTTGTGGTATTCTCTGCCTGTGGGTTTTCTTTTGTAACAACTACTGCTACCATGGCAACAACCCACAACACATTGCCATGCATGGCACCCTTGCTCGGAGCCTGACGTGGCACCGAAGAAATGGCAAAGAAATCTTATTTTCCATTCCCGCCTAAGACTGAAAGGGATGCAGAAGCAATAGCTGTCAACGCTAAGCATGCATTAGTATGAAAGATGTGTATTTTGAAAGATCCTAAACATAAGATTTGCAAAATAATCTGGATGTATGACCTAAAAGTAGCCACTCAGCTGTTATTAGATAAAGGCAGTCTGGCTGCTGCTTCAACCTATTTGAATGCTGAAGTGACTTTTACCCATATGATGGACGATAGTAGATTAAATTCTTTAGAAGGATTACTGCATGAATATTCATCTACATCATAGTCAAGGAGGATCTTTTTTATACGTTATTAAGTCAGAGAACCCTGATCAATGGTGGTGATCTTTGGTAGTGGGTAGGCAATAGACCCACAATGGAAAATCTCTAGGGAATAAAATATGTCTTTGACCATTTGACCATTATTAGACCATATTAGATCTTTTAAAAAGTTTTTTTTTTTTTTGTATTTTAATATTTTATAATAGGATAGACGTTCTCTTTCCTGTATGAGATAAGCCCCTATTAAAATGAAAATGGAGTAGTAGGAAAAGTTTGGGGAAGCCCCAAAAAATGTAGACAAGAGAAAAACTGTTATACCTCAAAGCTAAGACTTCTGACTTCTAAGGACAACTGGAGAGAGGGGCTGCTTTTTCTTCTAGGAAGAGCCTAGGAGCCTCCTAGAGAGGAAGGAGCCTCTTCCTAGTCAGCAGCGGTGTCAGTCAGATAGAGGGGAGGACTGACTACCAAGTCAACCCCAGTTCTCAAGCACAACGGAGATTTAAGGCGGCTTCTTATGCAAGAGAAAAGGGCCCAGCAGGAAGCACACACTATGAAGGCAGATAAAGATGCGAAGAGAGACAGAATGAGATGGAGAGGAAGGGGTGTGTCCAAAATAGGTTGGAAAAGCTTTTCCAAGCTAGTGCTTTTCCATGCACCAATGTGATAAGTGGCATAGTGAGAGAGCATTAGATCAAGGGACAAAAAGCCCTGGATTATCATAATGGATTCTCTATTAACCAACTGCATTGCCGTAGATGAACTTGTGTGAATCCCGTCTTCTTTCTAATTCTCTCAGGAAAGCAAACATTTATTCGGGAGCTATTATGTTCAAGATAGCAGGCTATGAGCTAGGGAGTAACATTTCTCGGAAGGATGGGACAGGAACTAAGTGCCTCAGAACCACTGAATGAGAATCTCTGCAGGCGAGTAACTCCTAGGTAATTTTTAGGCACATTAAATTTGAAAAGCAGTGTTCAGCTAGAGAATAAAAAGATGAGTGAGATACAGTTTGTATCATCAAAAATATTCTTTAAAAATATTCTTTTCTTTAAAAAGTCCTTTGTACTAGGTGATTTTTAAAAGCTTGCCAGCACTCATTTTAGTTTAATTTGTTTTTCCTAACAGGATTTTATAAGGTATTCTCAATAAGTATCATTTTAATTATGTGACCTGGTTCTACTAACCCAGCCATTTTTGATGCGTTTTGATGATCAGGAATAACACCCTCTCTAAATGGTTTTCAACAACCCCCAGGGACACATTGGATCAGGAGTCAGTGAACTGGGGTCTGCTTCTAACTGGTTGCATGACCTTGGACATACAAGTACACCTCCCTAGGCCTCAGCTTCCTGTTTCTCAAACACGAGATTAGATTGCTCACATGACAAACTTCCCATGGCTCTACTACTCTTAAAATTTGGGGAAAGTATTTGTGAAACACCTGTCCTGTGTGAGCTCATACCAGCGGCTATGGAAAACAAAATTCACGTATCTGGACATTACTCTTAGGAAACAAACTGATATAACCCATCCATATGAGTCCCTTTAATTTTACCAGTAAATCATCTCTTGCATTCATTTATTCCTCTCCATTCCCGCTGCAGATGCCCTAGTCCACACCCTTTGGAATGACTTACTTGGACGAATGCAAGAGCTTCCTAACTTCCCTCCGTGTTCAGGCTAGTAGTGTCACTACCCTCCTCCCTACCTTTACTATCTCAGAAAGATGCTACGGGGGCATCTTTCTGAGACACAGATATCATGATGTTATTCACCACTGTAAATCTTCCAGTGGTTTTCCAATGCTTAAAGCCAAGGTCAAAACACTTAGGGAAAGGCCATGCAGGGGCTCTTTCCCATCCCTATCAGGGTGCTCATCCAGTCTCATGTCTGAGCACTTCTCACTGAGCCCGTCTGTCTCCCAACTAACCCTCTATCCTTGTTGCATGGTTTTTCCCAAATTTATTATATGCTCTCACATTTCCCATGTTCTATTTTCTGTCTGGAATTCCTTTCATCTCCTGTCTACCTAATAAACTTTACAACACTATTATATTAAAGCTATTTTATATGTTCTACATGTTTTCTTTCCTAATAGATTTTAAGCAAAATAAAATTTGGACTGTTGTTTTAGTTACCTTTGTACCTTTAGAGCCTGTAATAGTGTCTCACAATAGATATTCAAGAAATATGTGCAAATATAAGTTCTGGTGACGAGAAGTATCTTCAAGTAAAATTAGAGAACAAAAACAGAAAACAGAAAACAACTCGTATATTAGAACACCCTTTTAATACACTTTTACTTAGATTTAAATGAACTTTCCTTTCACTACAGACGATGGAAAAATTTTAAGAGGTTTGTGTGTCCTCTTTGACACGAGCACTAGAAAGTGCACACTGCAAATGAACACTGAAAAAGACATCGTTTAACATCTTAAACAATGGGCACATTGGAAAGGCCACTAGTCAGGGACAAGGTTGACGAGTGCAGGAGTTCTTACCTGTGAGATCTGCATTCGGCCACCACCCCAAGTCACAAGCTTTGCAGGTGAACTCATCTTGCATGTATTCGTTCTCTTTACAGGCAGTGCAAATCCAGCAGCAGCTCACCTCTCCCTTCCGTATAACCTGTAACATAGAGATATTTCATATGCTTTAAAGATGGTTTCTCCTGGAAGTCTTCTATTTCAGATGTGGATTTGCTTTCATACTATGATAAAAAACAAATAACTTTTCAAAAAAAATCCTATATGCCGAAGGACCTCTGTACATGGATTGAAATTATCTGATTATCTTAGAGTTCAGATGTGAGTTTCAATTCATTCTGTGCTGGATTTTGAGGCTTTTCAATAATAATTTCTTTGATAAAGAGAATTGACTATATTATCTTTTGCAGAGTTAAAAGTGGAACAGTTGAACTTCATCCTTATTTATAGAGATGTTGCCAGAAAAATATATACACATTTTAAGAAATGAAAAAGAATGTATTAAAATTATGCTGATGGTAACCACTTTGAGTACCTCTTTTAATTGCAGAAGTCAAACATGACTTGTATTCATCTTTTGTTATCAGTATTTATTAAGTATTACAATTTTAATATAGTTTTTGCCTTTCTTAAAATGTGTCTACTTTTTTGGCACCCTCTATATTAATATCTATTAATTATTTTTAGAAAAGTAAAAATACATTTTTATCCTCTGAAAAAAAACTAATGTTTAAGCACCAATGTTTCTATGTAATAAAACCTTATTTATTCAACAAAACTGAGGAATTATGGATTTTTTGTTATAATTATGAAAGTCTGAGAAACTTTGTATACATAAAAACAGAATGATGGCTAAGAAAGTATAACCCTATTATTAGCCTTATCCCTTACTCTAGTGAATTGAAAAGATCACATAAATTGTTGGAAGAAAAATTACTAGTTGAAAATTACTAAAGAACTGCTTATCTCAACAGTTTAAACTTTGTCCCATTTTCAGTTTGTTTGGTAAGCACTTTTGCACTTACATAACACAAAAATAAACATCAAAACACACTACATTTAAAGTGACTTTCTTGTAAACAGCACATAATTAGATCTTGCTTTTCATCTCCTGGCTGACAATTTCTGCCTTCTATTGATGTGTTTAGTACATTTACATTTATTATAATCATTGGTGTGGTTGGATATGAGTCAATCATATCTTTTCTCCTGTCTCATCGGTTCTTTGTTTCCTTTTCCTCTTATTCTGCCTCCTTTGGGACTGAAAATGTTTTCAGCATTTTTAGCATTTTATTCCTAATATTGGCATACTTCCTAAACGTCTTTGTTGTTTTCATGGTTGTTGTAGGCATGACAATATGCGCCATTCACTCATCACAGTCTACCTTCAAATTGTATTATACAACTTCATGTAAACTGTAGACTCCTACAGCAATATTCTTCCATTATCCCCTCCCATCCTTTGGGTTGTTGCTTTAGTACATTTTACTTACACATGTTTTATAAAACCCCCTGCACACAATAATTATTTTCACTTTAAACAATCATCTTTGAAATACATTTTTTAAATTAGAACATTATTATAGTTTATATTTACCCACACACTTATAATTTCTGGAGCTTTTAATTCCCTTGTATAGAACCAGATTTCTATGTGGTATAACTTTCTTTACACTGAGAAACATTATTTAACATCTATTGTAGTGCTGATCAGAGAATTATAGTTTCCTTCAGCTTTTATTTGTTTGAAAAGTTTTTATTTTGACTTAATATTTGAAAAAAATAGTTTCTCTTGGTAGGAAAGTTTAAGTTGACAGTTTATTTTTCATTCTTTCTGCACTTTATGCTAGTCCATTGTCCTTGGGAATAGAATTCTAGGTTAAAAGTTGGGTTTTTTTGGTTTTGTTTCTTTCTTTGTCTTTTTTTTTTTTTCAATATCAGCACTTTAAAGATGTCATTCCTTTCTTGCCTTACATATGGTTCCTGATGAGAAGTCCGCTGTAACTCTCACTTTGTTTCTCTGCATGAGAGAAACAAAAGAACTTTTTACTCTGGCTGATATTAAGATTTTTCTTTTTATCACTGGCTTTTAGTAATTTAATAATATCTTCTTTGTGTTCAACTTCCTTGAGATTTGTTGAGCTTCATGGATTTGAGTTTACATTTTAACTGTATTTAAATACTTTTCAAGTCATTATTTCTTAAAAAAATTTTTCTGGCCTGTCTCTCTCCTGTCCTTTTGGGTCTCCAATTCTACTGATAATGAGCCTCTTGAGTGTACTCTACAAGCCCCTGAGAGTCTGTTAATTTCTTTCACTTTGTTTTCCCTCTCTGTGCCTCATTTGGCTATTTTCTATTGCTGTGTTTTAAAATTCAATGATCTTTACTTCTGTAATGTCTAATATCTGTTAATGCCATTCATTGAAATATTATTTCTTATACGTTTCAGTTTTCATTGTATAAGTTCCATTTTGTAATTAGTTATGTATCCATTTGTCTTCTCATGATATTCATGTTTTCTTTTAAATCCTTTAGTATGTACTTATAGTTGGTATTTTAATATCCTTGACTGCTAATTCCATCTTCAATGTAATTTCAGAGACTGTGTTTCTATTGCTTGATTTTCCTTCTGGTGACGTGTCACCTTTTCTCACTTTGTCATGTCTAAAAATGATCAGATGCTGGACATAGTTTACATAAGGTGTAGAGTGCTAGAGGTTTTTTCTTGAAGACTTATTGGCTTTTGTTCTGGCAGGCAGCTCAGTTACTTGTGGCTCAGTTTGTCTTTTGTTTTTAATCTCTTAGTGCAATCTAGAATAGTCTTTACTTTAGGAATAGATTAACCTCATTATTAAGGTGTGACCTCTCTGAGGTCTCTACTTAATTTCTTGTTCATTCTACAAGATATCTGCACTCCGGCTTGAGGAAACTGGGACAATTCCTGGCTCTACGTGAGCTCTAGGAATCCAGTTCTCCAGTACTTGTTCTTTATTTGGACTCTTCAAGCCTACTGAAGTGCAGATTGGTAGTCATTAAAAAAAAAAAAAAAAAAAAAAAAAAAAAAAAAAAAAAAAAATCCTCAAGGGAACTGGCATGTTAACTTCTGGGACTTGTTTTCTGCCTAGATCCTTCCTCTCCCTTACTTGGTCCTACAAATTCCAGCTGCCTTGGCCTTTCTAAACCCTGATTTCTGTCTTCTTAAATTAGCAAGATGGCCAAGCCCTTTTTGTGTTCTCTCTCACTGAACAACAGTCAGGAAATGGCCTTCAGGCAGAAAGCCTGAGTGATTTTAGGGTTCACCTTGTTTGTTTCCATCCACTTTCCTGGAAGCAAGGTTATGTGTTGTTTTCCAATATCTGAACACAATTATTTCAGATATGGTGTCAAGTTTTCTAGTTGTTCACAGCAGAAGACAAAGTCTGAACTCAGTTACTCTGTACTCTAGAAGCAGAAGTCTCTGCCTAACACATTAAACATCAAATGTTCTCATATGTAAAGTCAAAATTTAGACTGTAAACATTGATATTAAAATCAAATCTTACAAACTCTAGCCTTTGTGGAAATAAAATTATCTTTACTGAGATCAGGTTGACATTTGTACCACTATTTTAGAGTTACATAAAACAATGTCAAATGACAATATACTTTCAGAAAATGTAAAATGTTTTCTTTTTTTCTGTCACTTTCAAATAACTTTAGAAAGTAGAATCAAATTAAGTCTTGTTGGAAAAAAATCATAGCTACACTCAAAATAATTATGGGAAATTTACATTCCAAATGATAAATTTTTCTAAGTGATATGAGAAAAATTATATAAATGAATAACACTTTCTTAATTAGTATAAGGAATACAGTAAGCGACATCACATAACACTGTGTGTCTCTTCAATCAGTTTTATCTTTTTCTCTCACTATAAAATTAATACTACTGATTAGAAAATTCAAAAGATGATAATGCTGAACAAATTTATTTATGCAGGATGATAGATAAAGGTAGATCCTGTGAGTAACTGGCACATGGAAAGTATTTAAAAGTAGGTTTTGCATCATTGCATACGTGAGTGAACAAGTGATTAGTTTATATCTTTCCTAAATAATGAAACATTGAACGGCTTAAGTGGAGGTATTTTTCATTACTCCTTTACTCAGCTACCAAGTATGTGTACCTTTACCATACACTGTCTATAATATGGAATTTGTCTTTTCTATCTCTCAGCCACCCTCTAGACTGAGATCTTATGACTTTACACCAGAATTCTAGTCCCTGTCTCCTAATTATATAACAGGTGTTAAATTTCTTTACACTCTAGAGTGACATGCACACAATTCCCAAGATCATTTGAAGGGCCTGTGGGCTCCTCAAGAGAAGGGACCAGGCCATTCTTTCATTGTTTTCAGATCATAGTCATCAAGGTACAGAAATGTGCTAAGAACACACTGTAGGCAGCCAAGGAATGAGTGTTGAATTGAATCTTTTTCCAAAAAGTCATTAGGCCACTTAAGGAATTTTAGTGCTTCCCTATTCCAATACTTTTGAAATATAAGCTCTTTGGTCATGCGTTCACTTAGTCGCCAGTGCTTGTTTCTGCACCTCACTTTGTCTGTTATTAATTTCTTACAAAAGTCTGACAAATAAGGAAGAATATCCTCTGTACCAGCAGTCCCTATGTATGTCCTCATAACTCCGTTCTTTTTAAAATTTGCTTTCGAGGAAGGTTTCAAGGAGAGTAGATATATTATCAAATTTGTTTTTCATCTGACTTGCTTTTTATAAGGATTGTTCTGGCTGCTGTGTGAAGAATATACGTTAAGAAAGGCAAGAGAGGTAAAGAGAGAAAAGAGAGTGAGCGAGTGAGTGAGTGAGTGAGTGAGTGAATCCCTGGCTTTCACATAGAACCATATAGAAAACAAATAAATATATTTCAGTAAAAGAATGAGTATTCCCTTCCATTTCAAATGTCACCTTTCTCCCATAAGTTCATGTGTGTCACTGCTTTCAAGAGCAGAAAGAAGATCATAAGCTCCAGCCAGTATTTCTGGAGCAGTAAACCCTTAGACACACTGCATTACTTGGAATTCTCTAATAATTAAAATACAGTTGGTATTTTATTACTTATTAAAATTTGATTTTGTCCTCTATTTCTTATCTATATGTTAGATATGTTTCATTTAGATATAGTTTTTTTTAAAAATTCTTAAGTTATTGTGTCTAACTTGTGTTCCAATCGCCCCAATATCATGAATAGTTTGATATTACAGGTCTTTATATCAGTCATACTGTCATTTCTTTTGTGTGTAGTATATACTCAATAACTGAAGTCTTTTTTTTATTTGTTATTTTTGTGAGAGTAGAATGGCCCAGAGCCATACGAAGTTTTGATATTTCACTGAAAGTGTCCTTGAAGGACGAAGGCTTGCTAAGGTGCAGGATCTGTTGATTCTTTGTACGTCCTGTGCTATAGTGCTATGTTTATTGTCAGTGAGATTAGGTGACCTGCTGATACGCACAATGCTGTGATTCAATTACATATACACTGTAGGCGTCTTAAAGTATTTATGCCATAGGAAATCAAGTGTTCAATTTATGACTAAGTTTCTAAAGTAATTTATAAGGGGTTTTTTAAATCAAGGCTTTATTTAGAAAAAGAATGAAAGAAAACAGCATCAAGAAAATATAAAAGGAAAAGTAACTAAGAATCAAAGGAAGCAGGAACATTTTTCTTCTGAAGGGAAATTCCTGAAAACTTAAACGAAATAAAGAAATTGGGTCTCCCCTCATTAGGACTGTAGGAGAATCAGCTACAAGAGAGAAGAGCTTGCTCTGCCCTCCTGAGGCCCCACAACACGCTGTGTGAGAGCTTGGGCTCTAATTGCTGCTGTGCTTTTCTCCAGCTATACTATGAGTTCCTTAGAAGAAGAGACCATGTTTAAGTTTCTTTGCATTCACAGTGGTAGCATAGTTCTTGGTGTGTATTAATTACGCAATAATGTATATGAATAAAAAGAGAAATAATATAAAATATGACATAAACAGAAGAAATGGAAATGAAGACTGTGAAGGGAATGAAAAAAAGAGGAAATTGAAGAGAGCCTTGCAAGAACTAAATAAAAATATCAATTTAGGGAAACCCCTTCATTGTAATTGATTATAGAGAAAATGTAATAAAAATAGTATAGGACCACAAAATGATTACAAGAGTGGACATATATTGCACCAGCTATGTGCCAGGCATTCTGTATAGAATGACACTAACCCTCTCAACCCTTCCATGGGGTGAAGTTAATTGTGTGCATTTTTCAGATGAGAAAACGGCTGCAGAAGGGATCAGTGCCTGGTGTAAATCTCAGTCATATTATCTCTAGTTATTCCCAAGAGCTGGGCTCTTCCTAGTGTAATACTTGCTGTCAGGATGATGACATGCCATGCTGAGAAACAAAATCATACCTCAGAGGTTGTCAGATATATGTTCACGTAATCAACCTTTGTTTAGTGGCCAAGTGTTCCAGACATGGTGCTATGTATGCAGACAAATAAATAAAGAGACCTGATCACTGAGGTTAAGAAGCTCAGAATCTAACATAATGGGTTAAGTATACTGCTAAAAGGAGGACGAAAAAGCTTATGCATTCATTCACTCACAATGTACATTGAGAGTGCCTACAATGTGCCAGGAACTATGCTGAGGCTAGAAATAATCAGTGAACAAAACAGAGACTATCCCCATCCTTGAAGAGCTGTGATTGCACAGGGCTTTGAGAAAAGTGTAACAAGAAAGCGGAATAGGGTTCAGGGTAGGGACCAAAGTGAGGCAAGTAAGTGTAGCATCGAGGGACCACATTTAAAGAGGCACACACTCTCCGGGTTGTGCAAGTACCTCCTCTCTCCCCATACTTGCAGAACTTTGATAGTAAGTGCCTCCTTAAGATCTGTACCCTAGCTACCTCACTTGCCTCATGTTGGTCCCAGTCCTTATAGGGAGGCACCTGGAACAGGAGGTGAGGGTGTAGGGGGGTTGCAATTTTGCATATGGTGGTCAGGTGAAGACATTGCCATTTGAATACAAACTTGAGAGCGGGAAAGAGAGTACACCCTGAATATATCTGGTGGCAGAGTGTTCTAGACAGCAGAACAGCTAGAGCAAAGACCGGCATATGCATACGATTGCCTTCCTACTCTACTGTTCTGCATGAACATTATACCTCAATACATGTTTACTTCGAAAATGAAGGACCCTGTTTCTGGTGCAGCCCCTGCCAACACACGGCAGCCCTGCTGTACTCCTGCTCTGCCCCTGTCCTGTGAATCACAGTAGCTCCTATCAGGAATCTGCCCCCAGAAGTACTGGACAGGCTGGGTCCCAGGTAAAGGTGATTACCAAAAAGGTCAATAACCAAGGAGACCAGCATAGATACTGGCCAGAGCGTGAGAGGTGAAGGTGTCATTATTGCTCAGAGCAGCTCTGGATAAATTAACAATAACTCTAAAATTTCTTATTATGACCAGTGCTTGCAATGTTTCCTCCTCATCCACAGAAACTATAGCAATTTCATGCATACACATGCACAGAAAAATACAAAAAACAATGTTTCGTCCTCAACTTTGGTCCAAATTTTAGCCAATATGTTTTCAGTAGCTGGGGCAGATGGCATCGTCATTATGTAATCATAAGCTTCTCAGATACCGAATTTTGTTTATATTCCTGTGGACTATTTATATCGAGAACCTGCCATCCAGCTGTATATTCAATATATAATTAAATAATATATAATTATGCGACCATAATTATATAATGGAGGAGCCATATCATAGTTTCACTGGTTGCCAATCTGGTTGCATTAACTATGAACAATTTAAATGGGTAGTTTGCTTTGATTCAGAAAAAGAGAAAGCTGAGATGGATAGGACAGTTATGGTTGAGGATGTTATTGCTAACTTTCTCATCTGGTCTTGTGGCTAAGTGGAAATTGTCCTTATTCGTAAACATAAGCTCAGGTATGAAGGTATGAAGTTTCATGGTATTTGTACCTCACTTTTGAATGGTTCAGGGTAGAAAAATAGTTAACCCAATTCTGAAGTCTATAGTTTGTAAGATATGTGTAACTGGGCTTTTGTCCACATATATAAAATGTATTTTACTACATGACACTATGGCGTGTGCAATGAGGAACCATTTATGATACATTCCATGTTCACCTAATGTCTCCAGAATCCACCTGTCAGATTGGCCAGATGAGAAAATAGGAGGAAGTAACAATTTCTCCATTCTCCATGCCAAAACTTCCAGCCCCAAAGCCATCATTTTGGAGTAAAGAATCCAAAGAACAACATAAAGGTAGAAAAAAATATAAGAGACGAGAAGGGAAGAGAAAGAACGCCAGCGAAAACAATTGGCAGGATCCTTTTCCCTTGACTTCTAGGCTGATTTCTTTGTCTCTGTCAAACTCTCCCAATGCCTCACAGACATTGTTTCCTTAATTCTAGATTCTGGTCCCCCAGCATTTTAAATGGAGATCTCTGTTTATAATTTTATTGTGAATTATTGAGAAAGTAAGGGTTAGCAATTGAAATTTGCATTTGTAGGAAACATGCCAGTTCATATAATGAGACACAGTTGAATAACATGTGGCTGTGGGATGATAAGCGCTTGGGGTTGGCTTTAAGCCAAGCTCTGGCACTTTCTACTGAGAAAGCTTGGAGCCAATGACTCAACCCCTTTGGGTCTCAGATTCCTCATCTATAAAATGGGGGTGATAATACCTGCTTTAAAAAGGTTGTTTGAAGGGATAATTGACATGATGTCTGTAAAGCATCTATTATTGTATTTGCACGAGAATATGCTTGATGAATGTTAGTCCCCAATCTCTATTGCCTTCCTTCTTCTTTTCATGTTCCCCTCCTTTGTCTTCCTACCCCTTCTCACCTCTTACCTGCCCTTTAAACACCAAGGAAACACAGTGGCAGACTTGGTATGGGAGAACAACACACGTGCCAGGCCTTTGCTGTTTGCTTGCATATCCACTGTCCACTTTTTCCATGTTGCTGCAGAGCCTCTTCCCCTAACCTGTCTCCTAGGCCCTTGGCCACTGGCTCTTGGAGAGTTCTGGACACTTCTGTGAACCCTACCTCAGTCTCTATCACTGTTGCCCCATCTTCTGGCATCTCCAGTTGTCTCGCTCCTGTGGAATAGGCACCCGATTCCAGAACTGCCTCCATGGCATTAACCACAGCAGGAGCCCTGGTGGGACCAGACAGGGGACCCACAGAGGCATCTGCTCCCCACAGTGCTTCCAAATCTGAAGTAGGGCCATGTAATAGAACATAGACACTGGCTTCCCCAGTAGCTGCCTAAATGGGATTTTACTTCCCGTGAGCAAACTTTCACCACAGGAAGCAGAAAATAGGATGGCACAGGTGCATCCATTCTTCTACCCTCCTTGTTTCAATAGATAGTTTGAGTGGCCTGTCCAGGGATCTCTGTGAGGCTGAGCGACTAGTTATGCTCAGTGAAACAGCATCCTGCTCAATAATGCATCCTATTGGCGGTGGTGGTGGTGGTGGTGGTGGTGGTGGTAGTGTTTTCCTGCCATGTCTCACTTTCCTTTTCCTCTCACTCTTGCACCTCTGGGATTCTATCTCCCAATAATGCACTAGCACTTCAGCGTTGCTTGGCTTAAAGGGCTCAATGGAACCTGAGCTAAGTACCTGGGAACTACATTATCTAGGCTTTCTTGCCGACCACCTTCCGAGAGCGTTGTCAAGATGGAAGGACCTGAAGAGAAGGAGGAAGGAGAAGCCATGATTTCCACCCAGGGGTGGGAGTGATTCCTGCAGGTGCTCATCTCTGACTTGCTTCAGTGCCCTCTTTTACTTTTATTCCTAGTTTTGTATATTAAATTTCCTCTGTCAAACCACGTGGCATGGGTTATTTTTCTCCTGACTGAACCCTCACTAATATAACACACAACAACACAAAGTTTGATTTTATCTACCTGTGTTTGTGGTATGGCTAAAATCAACTTCTCCCTCCATGTGACATTATACTTATAATATATTATATTTATATTTCTAAAAATCAATAACAAAAGAAAACTAGAATGTTAACTAGTTCAAAGCAGTTGCCATAAGAAAGTTCTATGGGCTATCATAAAAGAAGTCAAATGGTTATTTTAGATGGCAGTTGATATTTAGCATTTTAAATGGCATTTGATATTTAAGATGAATACTCCTTTCCTAAAGCTTATGCTTCCCAGTTAATACAAGTGCAAGTCCTACAATTGCCTTGTAAGGTGCCTCTCTCCCATCTTTGCAGTGGCTTCTGAGAGATCTGACTCCCTGCATCCTGGGCCTGGTAGGTGGCAAATTAGTCGTATAAGAATATGAGTGTGGTTATTTGGGAAATGAGATTCAGATTTCATTTTTTTCCATACCCCCCCCCCCCCGGGTACTTATGGGAAACGAACAAACATCCCCCTCTCACTTCCACTCCAGGTGCTACTTTCCTCCTGTAGGGTACACAATATTTCTAAATTTGTGCCCAAAGAGATTTGCATGTATAGAGAATGCTTTGTAACAACTCAGCAATGATTTCTGCAACCTCCTTCAGTAAAACTGCATGGGCGTAATGCAAACGTGATACCAGAAATACTTCAGTATCTGTGCACAGAGATGTATGCAGACAGCCTTTCCTCTGAACCTGGGGCAGGCGGGTGGGGGAAGTCTTTCTTCTGAAAGGCACAAATGGGGATACACATGGTATTTGAGCCCCCATTCACGGCCTGCCAGAAACCAGAGTCATCGGAGGGAATTGTGAAAGGGAGCTGGAGTGCGGTAAATCTTTGGGATAATCTGTTTTCTCTTTCTAGGGTTTTTTGTTTTTTGTTTTTTCCTCATACTCTGAAAAACCCACCTTTGTATTTTCATAAACTGTTCCATAGCTATTGTTTCAGTGTTACCACCCACACTAGAAGGGAGGCCTGAGCCAAACATGTGACATCCTTTGGGTCGCAGAAGTGCATAAGCCCAGGGCTTCTGTATTCCCATCATATAAGTTTAGGTCTCAGATATCCTACTTTCCCCATTATCCAGAAAAGATGACAAAAGCAGAATCCAGTGGTCTGGCATCTCATGAGAAGGGGAAGTTTTGGGCCTCTGGATTTCAGAAGATGCATTCCTACATACCAACAGACAGTCTCATGTGAAAGAATTCCATCAGGACAAGAATCAGAATGAATTCTTGGGGAGAAGCCAGGCTAACATACATTCATAAACACTGGTTTGGCTGGAGGCATGCTTACACTACTAAAATACTTCATCACTGACTAAAAACTAATGGTATCTTCAAGCATCCTGGACGTGCCATACTCCCCCAGCCTTGTAGGACCCCCTCACCCAAATCTTCCCATGATCCAACAACTCCAGGATTAACTGTGGGCGTGACAGGAGGCTTCCAGTACCCTGTCACAGCACTGGAATGCACTCCGTTCTGACTGGTTAGTTGTCCTGACAGTTATTAAATATTTTTAACATAACATCTGCAGAGGGAGCACAAGATATTTAAAAGTAGAGGGAAGTGTCTCAGAAGTTTGTGTCTTCCTCAAAGCAGCTGGTGTCACTGAGAGTCTGAGGACCTCAGGCTAGCTTTCCTCAGCACCAAAGGTGTTGCAGGTTCCAAATCCTCCACCTTCTTTTGTTGGTAAAGATAAGGCTTTTCCAGTTTCCACACCAACACTTCTTCCCATGACTAGACTCTTGCCCTACGTCCCCTACGTGTACTCATCTGGGCATCTCCCCTACGTGGGTGGTTCCGTCTTCCTGAGAATGGCACAGCAGCATGGCGAGAGAGCCAGACCCTCACACAGCATCTGCTCCAGCTGTGCTGTGCGACATTTGTGTGACAGTCTGTCTGTGCCCAGAGATGAGTCACAGAGAATTAGAGAGGGAAAGACCATCGGGTCATTTAACCTGTACTCCTGCCAGTTCACAATCACTCCCCTACGCTCCGTTTCCTAGTACATCATCCAGTTCGGTTTTACATAGCATGGGATATGGAGAGCTCTGTTTCCATGCCTTCTTCACGGAGAATTCTCCCTAGCATGTGCAGCCAAATGCTCAATATTTGATGTTTATTTCCTCCACTCTTGTGTATACACTAATATCATGGTTAGTCACTTGCCCCAAGCTGAAAAACAAGCATCTGAGAATAATTAGAAAGTGAGGACTCTCTCTTGGCTAGAAAACACACTAGTTTCAGGAAAATCAAAGAATTTGGTGGAGTCATGAGAAGCCCTGCTTCTGTGTTACCTCATTTGAACTTCTTTTATTTTAGTTATATGTTTATATAGCATCGTTAAGCTTCTGCTTTCATTAACAATAGCTAGCTCTATGACTAAGCAGTATCATTGGTTTTGGTTTCCATGCTTACTTCTGTTTCAATTTTTAATTCGATTATTCACCCCCTGGCTTTCTATGTTGTAGTGAAGATCCCAGCTCATCACTGTAATTCAGGTGAGGACCACTCTAAGCATTGAAATGGTTTGCCTATTCCATTTCCTAATCTTTCCTTGTCTTTTCCATTTCAGCTAAACACAAACACAAAGACAGGAAGCCTGGTCCACCCTTTCTGAACCGTCTTGTCTAAGAAAGATGGCTCCATTTATGTGCAGGCAGGGGGTGCACTGCTGAACACCGTCCAAGAATGCATGTGTGACTGGCTCACCTTAATTTGACCCTTTAAACAAGGCTCGCTGCATACAGAGCGCACCATTCCGCTCTTGTTCATCTGGATTTTGTAGTCGTCAATGTTCAACACCCCTTCGTGCCAGGTTCCAACATGTACGTAATCGTAGCGATTAGCTTCAGTGTACTGCAGGTTCATGATGTCATATCTATGAAGAAAACAACACGTGTGTCTCGGAGAATATGGACATGATGTGGGAAACAAAGACATTTGGTAAATAGATAATAATGAGGGAAGGGACATGAACGCTAGAATCATCCTACATCCCAACGCCAGCTACTGTCAATATTTTAGTGTATTTCTAATGTTTCCTCTGCTTTTCCAAAGCTTACATTTCATTCTTCAGTCTGTGTGTTTTCCATATTTGCTAAGGAAGATATTACTCTTATACCTTCTCTCTGCTTATTCTCAAAAACAAAAAAAAAAATTCTACGTGTGCTGAGTGGATCATCCTCTCCTCCAAATCATTATTCACTAAGTTATGTTTTTGAACAAGTAGCAGTTCTTGAAAACATTAATTTCTTAACTAGATTACTTTTATCCCAACTTTCTTTTTCACATTCAGTTGCTATTTTCATTACATTGGATTGAAAGAGTTGAGTTTTAACACGACCAAAGCCTATTTTAGGGGCTAAGAGAGCAAGAAATCTGAGAAATGCATCTTTAATTAGCAAGGATGTTGGGGATTTAACATCTTGAGCATTGACATTTAAACTGGTCTCTTCCCTGATTAGGACAAACATTTCTGAATCCAAATAATCGGTATAAGCTATAACAGAAATTTCAAATGCCGCAATGCTACACAAGGGCAAAATCTACATTTGGAAATCTTCACTGCAGCCAGAGTGTGTTCTGGGGGCCGGATCTCATCTTTTCTCAGAGCAGGCAGTGGAGAGCATCTCCCAAAGCAATGGAAACAACACAGGACTTGGCCTTGGGATGTGTAACCTAGATTCTCTTTCCTAACATTATAACAGTAGGTTGAACTACTTAGAAATGTCACTGAACTCTTTAAAGCTCTTGGGCTGCTTGCGAGGATCAATTAATGTAAGGTATGTAAAAAATCTATTTCACAATTGGGACAAATGCCTAGGTAAGGCAATATCACTGTATCATTCATATGTGTATTTCTACGAATGCCCTAAAATACTCTGGTTATTTCCATAACCGTAAGAAAACTGAAGAACATCTTTGTATTGGCATCGCCATTTATCGCTCCATCATTGAAACTTTCCTGGCATTCCTCAGTCTTCTCTGCATGTTGCTATTTACTCCAAGTAAATTATAACTCCTGTGGCAGTTTCCCAGAAACACATGCCAGATGCACTCCCTTCCTGGTTCTGTGAAGTGGGATTGGGTTCTGTACAACCTGTGTAGAGGTCCCACCTCCTGCTCTAGAATATGAGAAGCATGGTCCCTTGCTCTTTGCATTCAACCCAAAGAAATAGATGGCAATTAACTAACACATATTCCTCTTCCGGCTCTCTTCCTCCTCTCTTCTCCTTGCCCAATCCATCCTGGAAGTCCTTCTAAACAGGATTCAGATTCAGAATCCTTGGCTGAGCACTGCAGGAAGCTACCACCAATCCATCTCAATGGGCATCTGAAACCTGTTGGCTGTATCTGGCCCAGTTCTTCATCTCGACAACTGAATCCTTTACTGGCTTTTCTGCCTGCTCTTAGTGTACAAGTGCATTTTGTCACCCATAGGGAAGCTAGTGGCTTCTCTACAGCCAGGTTCTGGCACTTTCTATAAACAGCATTCCCCTAAATGGGAAAGGGGAGACTGGGAGAGTGAAGGAAGTGTTTTCCCTACTTTTCCTGGTGAACACACCTTACCAAGAGTGAGATGAGAAAATGGCACACCTGGACCATATTCTTCATCTCCTGCCTATTCTGATTTTTGGCTACGAAAAGGTTCTTACTTTCCTGGATGCTGAGACATACTAGAATGTTCTACAGAGTAGCTGTCTAAGTAATGTCCATGTATGTGGGTATTAATGTGGGCTGATGGCTCAGTCCATACTAATGTACACATCCAATAATTTTCTATTTTAAACTCATGGTTAGAGAACTTGCTGTGAATGTTTGCTTTTTCATGTCTTTTAATTTTTAGGTTTTACTCCATATTACATTCTTAAACCTCCTTACGTACTTTCAATGAAGGTTTAAATGCACTGCTACCTTTAGAATATTGTTTTTCTATAAATCAGTTCCCTAAGACTTTTATTTCTTCATATAGGAGCAGTCAGTTCACACTTCATTAGCATGTAGAAACTGAAAACCCTTACAATATTTTCATATGAAAACACGTTTTTTTTTTAAAGTCCCAAAAGCCAGAGGCAAAAAAAAAAAAAAAAAATACTGAAAGACACCGAGGGAAAAATACTGATTTACTAAAGAGAGGCCTTCCCCGGGCTGTGTGCATTAATAAATGCCGCTCTTTTTCAGGACCCCAGAGTCCCTTCCGGGTATGTTGACATTTATTTGGACTATCCTTATGCTGTAAATCACAGCTTTACAACATCCTCTCAATGCATTCATTTTATTTTGCACGATGATTAACTAAAATAATTAAAAGAGGGTCCAAGGCATGAATGGTGTTCTGATAGGAAATGGAAGCAAAGGGAGGTGGTTGAAACAGAAACTGACCACAGATTAAGATGACCAATTTCAAGCATGAGGAAATAATCCTTGAAAAGAGACCCAAGGGGAAGTTCATGATTTAAATATGTAACTAATGATGGGAGGAGAAGCAAGCTGAAATTGTGTGCCTATATTTTGGATGACTTACAGATAGAGAGGCGAAGAGGAAATATTATCAGTGGAACACCTAAATTGCATCTGGCCCTGTGGTAGGCACCTTATGTGTGTTATCTCATACAATCATGCAGGAAGGTTTCCATTCCAAATCCGATCCTTTGCAGAGCCTATTAGAGTTTCCGGTGGAACCCAGCATTGTAACCATTGGTGTAGAAGGGAGAGTGGTGTTCTGACTCTCAGACTCACTGTTCCTTCTGGTTCCACTTCCAAAGGTGCTCAGCTCCTGGAGGCTTTCCCCAGGCCCAGACCCCAGACCATCCCAACCATCAGCTCACATTTTGACCTAAATCTGCTCCCAACTAACTGGCTGCTTGGAAGGAATCTCCTCAATTCATCATTCTAATTGCTGACAACTACTCTTATCATTTACCTTTCCTAGAGCTGTTGGATTTTAACAGGGAGAATTCACTTAGGCCCCACAAGGCACTCTGCAAACATGGACCTTTAAGTTTACAGGAAAGGAAGAGATGCATGGAGAATTATTTAGGGTCTCTTACAATGTCGTACAGTAGTCCCTCCTAAATAGTCAACTACAGTATTTTTGAAATGACTTTAAGAATGCTGCCTGCAACTTGGCCTAATTTCAGGATTGGCTAAAAGGCAGCGAGCTGGATATGGCAAAAAGACCGGGAGCCTAAGATTCAGACAGTGCTGCCTCGACCAGCTATTCCCTGCGTGAGTTTTAGGTGAGTTTCTTAGTTTCTCTGACACTCAGTTTATCATCTGTGAAAGAGGATAATGATACGCCTGTAGCAATGAAGATTAAATGATTTGATGTTCCATGTTAACACGGCATATGCTTTCCTAACTCCCTCATTCTGCAAAACCATATACTGAACAATAACAGGGCTTATGAGGGGGGAAAAAAAAAGATGACGGGCATATTGTGCAGCAGCCAAGCTGAGGGCCTTTTTCTTTCTGTTGCCAGGTTTAATTCTTATTTGACGGTTCTGATTATTCCTTGCCTGGGACAATTCATATGAGCAAAAATAACGACTCTTTATACTGCCACCATTCTCCATGTACCAATTACATGTGAGCTAGCTGGTGTTATAAAGCAAGTGTTGAAGAATATCAAATGACTTAGGGGAAATATATGTACACATTAGTTAGGTTTAATTTTCCTTTGCTTCTTGATTACTTCTTTGGAAGCCATACAGACTCAAAGACAGAAAGAAATTTTTTTTTTTTCGTGTTCCAAGAGGAACATAAGTTAGCCTGAGAAAAAGGGATATATGTGTAGGACGCTGTTCTCGTCATATGTTAACCTCTTTAACCAGGCATAATATTAAAATATTTCACAACGAGGATGGCATTGGGACCAATCAATAAGAAGGGTGCTGGCCTGGAGCTGGCAGTACCTGCAAGGGTCCTGCTGGTCAGGTGTAGTTTCTTTGGCTTCTTAGCTTTGCAGGGAGGTCCCCAGTGTTCTGAGGGAAGGACTGAGGTGATAACTGGGTAGGGGGGTGGCACTGGCAGGATGCAGGGGGGTGAGTGTTTACCAATATGGTTTTCAACGTTTTAACATGTAATTGCCATCTAACATGAGCCCTGTATCTTTAGTTTTCTCATTGTATCTATCCTCATGACACCCAGAAACCATGGAACCCAAAGGAGCCAGAGTTGTAATCTGTCTGGCTCAGGAGGGCTCATGGGTTAGTTGGATCCACTATGGAAAAGACTGCCTTACCTTCCAGGAGCATCTCCTTTGTCATCAAACCACACTTCCTCTCCCGACACACCGATGAACGTGGACTTGATGAGAAAGTCCAGGAGTTTGCTGCCGTCAATAGGCTTCATGGCATCGCAGAGGCCCACGTGGCCGGGGCAGAGAGCTTGGTGCATGTTCTGCAGCCCATGTGCCATGGCGTAGATGGCGTTGATGACAAACCCCATCTTACTGTCCTGGACATAGTTTTCTTCTAAGCTTTCATTGCCTGGAACATAAAAACAGGTCACTACCAAGGCTGCATAGTGATGTCTAAGCCTGCATGTTTAATTCTCAAATGCCTTTCAGGCCTCTCAGAGGAAGGGAGAGCCGGCCCAACTGTTCAAGCTCTGTACTTGTGATTAGCTCTCGTATATTCTATCCGCAGATTGTTTATTCAGTTTTATTTTCTGAATTCAATAATAGTTTTATCACATATAAAATAAACTTCATAGAGGTGAAAAGAAAAAGAATTTTCATATATTGCAAGAAAATCCTTAAGGAGAATGGAAATAACTCTTATTCCCTCTTGGTTCACAGAGACTTATATTAAAAGTCTCCGTATATCACAGTCCTGGAAAAAACATGTTTCACATCCTCTTCTATGACAATCCATAATTCACAGTAAAACAGTTTGTGCATTATCTATACTCTGCTATTTTTTTTGGATGACCCCACTAAATGTATCATCTCTAGGGCCATAAAAATCTAGAGTAAGAAGGAGAGCTAGGTAGTATGAATCTCTTCTTACATAAGGTTTATAATACACACATATTTGAATCAGATTTGCTAATTATTAGAAACTCAGGTAAAATGTTTCTTGATGGAAAAGTCATAATACACCTTTAATTTTAGCCTTTTGCTTTTACCAGTGAATTTCAAAAACCCATTTCTACATGTGTCACATGCAATTAAAAGTTCCCCAATTGCCAGGTAGTTTCACAAGAACAATATTGTATTAGATATGAATTCCGTATCAAAAGTCTAAACTTTAGGGTTTACATATGAATGAGAAATTCAGGGACCAATTGGGTTTGCTGAAATAAAGGTAACGGGTTTGGAAAACAAAATAGATTTGGAACACACCCCTGGCATAATTCTGAGACTTTATACTTTGTTCTAAAACTTTGCTTCTCTCTGTAGTGGGCTTTCAGTCCTTCCCTTGACTGATAGTGAGGGGTCTGTGTGATGTATGCTCAAGGTTCTAGAAGTTGGGAACGTTGGCAAGTTCAGCTGCTTATGGGGTTGAAAACAACATGAGGCTCCCAGACGCCCCACCAGCTGACCGCTTTGTTCCAGCCTAAAACAGGCCCCAGGCTGGAGAGTAGCAGAAAACATTTAGGAAGTTAGAGAACTTAAAGTATTTAGAAGAAATGGTAAGGAATTTTGACTTTGTTGTTGAGCTTGATATGAAAGAAGACGTTTCTAGAGGTCTACTGGAAGGTAAATCCATTTATTAATAGATACACTTGAAAATGTGTAAAAGATACATGTGTATCTACCCAAGAGTGACCCAGGCCAGACTGAAGGCGAGGGGGATTCAGTTTAGCCAATCTTCCAACGTTGCTTAATAGGAAGTTATTAAGTGTGATTTGCTAAAGTAATGTTTTCCCAATTGGATGAAGGACATTTTCTGAGAGGAAATAAGCATCGAAAGTTATGTAAAAGAGAAAGCAAACATCCTTCTTGCAAAAACTGCCAAGTCACTGAAACAGGGTAACATACGTCTGTCACCCAGACAGACTCTTAATGTTAGTTTGCTTTCCCTCTCTTTTATAATAGACTATAAAAGAGATAAATTAATGCCACCTGTCTGATAAGTTTTAAACAAGCCTTTAAAGACTGTTCAGAATCTCCAAGGATGGGAGCTAAATGTTAAAACTTTGCTAGAATTGGAGAAGTTAGCAGGACTTAAAGAAAGAAAGAAAAGTCAAACAGACAAAAATTGAGTGGCAAAATAACCTTCACTGCAGCAGCCACCTCAAGGGTTCTCGTCAATACTAAAACCATCCACTTCAAGGTGAAACTATCGATGTCAACCCAGGAGCAAATTCGGTGTTTATTCATATTTTCTCATAGGAAAATATGAGAATAAACACCGAGTGTTCTTTACCAAATGGAAAATCCTCTATTTGGGACAAACCTTATGAACACTGAGTTTGTTGTTGTGTTTGCTTTGCTAACTGCTATTAAGGAATTATTACATATTTTAAAATTTGTGTTGGTGTCTCCAGTACAAATTTCTTCAGCCGTAGTTGTCCAGTGGATGTGTTATTCATCAGCATTGAGACGGTAACTGTTCTTGGCTTTCTCTGAGATCAATGTTTTCCTTTTGAACCTTATTTAGGTTGATTACATAACTTATTGTCCAAACTGGGTCACTTTTGAGAGTGATGTTAATAATTATTCTGGACACACAGTTGTAAACAAGGCAAATTAGTCCAACGGTGACGTTTCTCCAGCCACGCTGCCCTCTTTATGTATTTACTGATGTTATTGTGGGTGAGATTTATATCTATCTATATTATATGTAGATAATAACATATAATAACATCCATAACACACGCAAATATATATACATTTATGTATGCATATGTATACATATATATACATGTGTTTCGTGTATATATATATATATATGTAGATACAATAAATAATCAGCAGAATATTATTAATTTTAACAACTTTACATGAACCTAATTTTAATGGGAAATAAGCACATTAATAATACTAGCTACTATTTTTTGTATTTGTTATAGACAAGACTCAAATAATGAGCTCTGGATAATCCTGCCAAAGAGAGATTCATCTTGCCCGTTACAAGTGAGGAAAGAGCAGTGGTATCCACATGACCCCTGGACCCTCAAACTTGTTACACTCAGTGGCAACATGGGAGCAGATATAGAAATCTACAGAGGAGGTGCATTTCTGGTGACTGAAGACAGGACATCCTGCTGTGCTCCGGTATCGTCCTCAAGCTGGTTTGGGGCTTCTCCCTGGGATTGGTCCAGATGTGCACAGCTGTCTTGCTGACTTGGAAGCACCAGCCTGTATTCTATCCATGGCAAGTTATGGCAAAGAAGCCCATCCTGTTAGTATTTATCATACGGAGAGCCAGGAGGCCAGGCACATGCTTTCAGGGAATATTTGTAACTCACACCATTTCCAACAGAAACACCAAGAACTTCTGTGTTTGCGTTGGTCTTAGGGGAGCCCAGGTACTTCCCTACCCTGCCAGCCCGTCCCCTGGGTCTGCACATGAAGGGGTGCTGCCATCAGTAAGAACCCCCAAGCTACTGGCCCAGCTCAGGATGAGCTAGCATTTGAGAACATGTGACAGAGTTAGAAAACAATCTGGCCTTTACAGGACCATTTTCTTGCCATAACAAGTGTCCCAGATCTATCACTGAACCAACAGAATACATCACAGGTTTTCATGTCATCCTGTATTTCATAACCGGTGATTGACTAGAGCATCCAAACTATTACTGCTGTCACTTGGTGGGACGGTGAAAACATTTGAATCCCCTGGGGGTTAGGGCCTTTCATAACACTAGTTTCAGAGTTCTTAGTGAGAAGGGGATTTTATGCTTCATTTTCTGTGGTGCATTAACTGTTACGGACCACTAGGGTATCATTAAACCATTACCTTTTCTCATATACTAAATGGAATCAAATAATTGTAGTTGACTGTGTTTATTTACTTTCAAAAGAATACCTGCCTAACTACTTCACAGTGGATTGTGCAAATAGCTACCTTGATTCTAAAATAGTAATCTTGTTCTTGTTGGGAAAGCACAACAAGGGCTGTAAATTGGTGCCTGAGTGTAGCCACACGCAGGTCCTCCCTGGGGGTAGGTTTCGACTGTGTACCTTCTGAAAACAGGAAATTCACGGTGATCGGGAGCGATGGGGGGTGGGTCGGCAGTTTTATCCACTGCCATTTATGACGGCTCTTCAGCACAGTGGGTCAGCAGAAAGAACTCTGGACAAGGCACATGAACACCTGAGACCTGGAGGCCTTCCCGCTATAATATGTCAACAGTACATTTCCAACAAGCCATGGAACTTGGACAAGAGTCCAGACCTCCTTGGGTCTCAGTTTCCTAATCTAAAAAATTACCACAAGTGGATCAGATTATCTTCCTGAAGATCTCTTCCCTCGCTAAAGCTGTTATGCTTTGCTTCACCAATTCCACATTTACTGGTACTGGGCAAAGCCATTCGCATACATTATCTATTGGAATCCTTACACAACTGGGTGAGATAGGTTCTATTATCACCATTTTACAAAGGAGAGAAGACTAAAGCACAGAGAGGTCAGGACTGGAGAGAAATGCCCTACTTCCCCTTCAATTAATGCCTTTTTTGTGAAGAGACTCCCATAGAGAAGCACCACAGGCCTTTTTATCTTACCTAATGGGGAGAGAAGAGGGCTCATCTTATTGGTGTATTGAGAAAAAGAAAGTGGGCATGCTCAGCTCAGCCATTTCTGTCTCATTTGGAGCAGGCACTTGACAGTATGCAAGGGTTCTGGTTGGTTCTTCAGCCTTTGGTAAACGTGGGCTGTAGTTACCCAGCTATGCCAGTAAGCAAGATAGGTTAATCTACCTAGTTTCGGGGTCAACCATTGAAAAGTCTACTGTGACCACATGTCTAATCCATGTCTCTAAGCCAGTATGGCTTTTTGTTTGTCTTTTTGTTGTTGTTGTTGTTAACTTTCAAAAACTTTTTCATTGAAGTTCAGCCAATATATGGTAAAGTGCAGAAATCTTTATGGTACACATCCACAAATGTTTACATATGTACATATCCATGTACATTTGTACATGGTCATGATATTGAGCATTTCCAGATGGTTTCATTTATTTAGAGCATCCATAATTTATCCCAGCAATGTTTTGTAATTTTTCAGTGTGCAGATTTTAAGTATTTGCTTTTTATGATGCTACTACAACTATTGTCTTTGACATTTTTAAATATTATTTGTGGCCAGTATACAGAAACACTATTGATATTTGTATTTTGGCCTTGTATCCTGTAAACTTACTAAATTGACTTATAATAAGTAAATATCATTAAATTACATATTTTTTATAAATTCTTTTGTCTTCAATGTACACAATCACATTACTGATAAAACATATTCTATCTCCATCTGTTTGATTCCTGGGTCTATTTCTCAGTTCAACCCAAATTTGGGAAGGCAGTATACTGACTGTCCCACTGAAATCCCAGGGGTTTGAATTCAAGGTCACATAGCAAGGACAGAGGTAGTGACCTCCAGAGCTGGATCTGGTCCCTCCCAAGCAGCACTGTGCATGCAAGTAGCAGCCATACCCAACTACTCTAATAGCTCCGTAACAGACAAGACATTTATTAGCAAATACAAGCAATTTTATGTTTATTTATTCTGAGTTTTTACTAATATTGTCCTAGTTTGAATGTCCAAAGTGGAAAAATATAGAAAATAGATTGAAACAATGTTGAATTCCAATAGAGTCAATAGAGTATTTTGTGGGTGCCTGTTCTTTCTATTTCATTAATGTAACCCCATCATTATGCATGTCTAGTTATGCTGTCTTTTAAAATCTAGACACTCGGCATTAACTTCAAATTAAAAAGAAACAAAACAAGTATTCTTCTATCACGTCATAAAACAAAGAAGTATTTTGGAAGACACTGGTAAACATAACTGTCCCCAGAGAAAATATTCTTCTGATTGCTTAGCATTTGTAGCTCTCCACTGCCTCTTTTATCTGATAGCATTACATACTCAATAAATAATTTGATACAATCTCAATTGATATTGAAATAGAAAGGGCTGTAATTACTTTATGTTGTGAAAATATCAAGCAAAGAATATGAAATGCATGTTCCTTTAAATGACCCAAGTATTAACTTAATTGAAAGAGGATGAATCAGGTCATTTTAAAAATGATGACCTCAAAGAACTAAAATGCCCTCGGTCTTTCTTGAAGGACTGAGGTGTTAAATTTTTTAAATGCTTTTCCAGAGAGAATTTGTGATAAGATTTATAATAGTCTAGACTTGTCTGTGCTTGAGTCTAGAGTCTGAGAGTTTGTTTCCTCTGACTGTATTTTTCACTTTCCCTACAAAGTTTTCTCTGCTCGTATCACAGAAACATATGACCCTCTCTATTATTTGCTATTTTGTTTATTAAAATGTAAATTAACTCCTATGTAGGATGGAAGAGAAGAAAGGATCATTTAATCCAGCATATGTTATCACTGTTATTATTAGCTGAATTTCTATTGCTTAAATCCACCTAGTTTTAACATATGTGAACAATATGGACATTTTTCTTTCTAAATAAAGCATCACAAACTATTATTAAGAGAGAAATTCCACAGTTATATAACATGAACAACATGCTTCCTGTAAATTGATGGTAATTATGGTAAGCTTTTAATTCCCTGAAAATCAATTGCATTTTAGCTAATTTGGATTTCAAAAAATTATGGTGTATGTGAAAAATAAATGAGGACAATCATTGGTGTGTTTTAAGTGATGCTGAGGACTAGTTAGTAACACTCAGCTGAACTGTGGGGCTCTTTGTTTCTCTACGGAGAGAAAACAAAGGTGGCTTGACATGTGCCTTTGCCTTTCTTATTGATCTGGCACAAACAGTGTCATGGAGTTATAACCCACTTGCTCTGGAGTAACTCATCTTTGCAGGTCCGCAGTAAGCACTTGGCAGGTAATCACAGAGGTGGAGTATGTAACAGAGAGCTGGCTGCTCCAGCCATTGTGGGAAGTTAGAGTGTTATTAAAATTCATCAGGAACCAACTCCCTTCTTAACAATCTGCTGGGTCAGAATCCTTGCCAAGCCTCTCCCTCTTAGCCTCTTCTAAGCTCTAAGGAGGCAATCTATGCTAATAGCACCATTTGTCCTTATTTATGGGTAATAGGAAACATGCTTTCCTCACATATGTAAGGGAGTTCCATAACTTCATGCTATTACGGTCCATTTTGAGTTCTGCTCAGTGGTTTGTCCTTTTGTAGTATCTGTAGTTTCATGCTGCTGTGTTGAGGGTTAACTAAAAGAGTGGATTTTGCAGAAATACAAGAATTATTTGTGAAAACTCTATTTATCTCTTATCTATTTATTTAGGGTCTAACATAGCATCTTCTGGTAACCACTAAAGAGTCTTGCAAAAACAAAACCATAAAAGTGATATGGCATTAGCATTATACATCCCCTTTTATGATTGACTTCTGATTAATACAATGTGGTATCCATAATTTGACAAAATGCTGTACATAAAAAAGTCTACTTTGGGATATATGAAAGAATTTCTTATCTTTCAGCCCTTTTCCTGGAATTCATATGCCAAGTGGATAAAACGGGAGCCTGGAATAGAATCCTGACATGTTCTGGGCAGACTCTGAGGTTTAAATATAGGCCATAAGGCTTATTACCATGCCTGCATCACCAAAGAATGGAATATACCATGGATTTTCATTCAGAGTTCATTTTCCCAGGGCCCTATTAGTTGGTATTTTACATTGATATTTTATGTAGACTTAACAGTCCACGTAGACCCCAATGTTGCAGTTGTTGGGATTTCCTGAATGGCATGTTGTCTTTTATGGGGTGTCTCCCAACAGCATATCTTGAAAGAGTGGAATTCCTAATCTGGAATTCCTAAGAGCTTAATATGAACTCATGGCTAGTGAGATTTTAGTCACTGTCTAAAAGAGTAGCTCCTGAGAGGAATGTTGTCAGGAGCTTATAGGCAAAGAGCTCTTAGCCAAATCTGTTGATAAAACAAATGCAGGGTCAAGACTTTATCTGAATCTGCTTGGACAGGTCACCCACTCTTCTCAGGCTGTGAAAGGAATACTTACAGAAACAAGAATGCCAAATATTGATTCTGTAGGAAGAATCACCTTGAGAGGTCACATGGCTGATTCAAATCTATTAAAATTATGTTCAGGAATGGAATATATGCACTATATTCAAGTTGGTCAAGTTGTTTTTCATGGGGTATGGGTTAACAATTCTGAAATAGCTGTCCTTATATACCAAGGGTGAACCAATAAATGAATAGAAGGCAAACGGTAGAACCCAGCTGGAGTGGGAGGTTACAGATAAGCAAAGGGAGAAAGCTAGAATAAACCATGTAGTAGTGGTGTAGAGGTGAAGGCATCAGTATGAATTTAAGTTTAGCTTAATATATACACTGATGAATTTATAGAGAAATAATTATACACGGATGTTTACATGTGGATATATATATGTACATGGGTGCAGGGTATATGAGAACTCCTTGATCTATGTTTGCAACTTTTCTTTAAAGCTATTCTAAAAATACAAATTTTATTGTTTTTAAATGTACAAAAATTAGCATCAAACCTGACCTGGAATCAGGTAATAAGAGGTAACATGATTGAAAACTTGCTGTGTGACAGGAATTTAATATATGTATATATGACCTTAGTCACCCCACAATGACTTATGAAATAGGTGATATTACTATGCCCAGTTCACTGATGGGAAATCCAAGGACCAGTGGGTCAAATAACTTGCTCAAGGTCACACAGCTGAATAGTGGTAGTGACTAGTTCATCACCCAGCAGATCTGACTCCAGAACTCTCACTCTTAAATACCACACTGCTCTGTCTCTTGCTTAGTTACAGTCCAGGAGTGATATTACACTCAGCAGGCTCAGGGAAAATGTGGCATTTGAAAGCACATTAATAAATGTTTCTGTGTAGGAAATGAAATTTGCCCGTGATTGTAGATTATGTGTAATCTATAAAGAGAGCTCGCATACATTTCATCTCATGGTCGGGTCACCATGATTTATATCACATGGATGATGTTGAAACACAGGCAGTATGTTTTGCATAGCTCTTTCATATAGATGTTTCATTCACTACTACACAGAGAAGTTGAAAACCAACAGACAAAAATCGTTTGAAAGGAAACACACCACAAAGAACCAATATTCTATATTCTGTAACCCTCAGACTTACCTAGCCACAGCAACTGTTAATTCCCCCAGATTTTGTCTGAGTTCCCACACTGCTCCAGGGTCAAGCTTTGGGGGATACATTTGTCCATGTACTTAAAAAGCTGAAAGTGCACCTTCTGTTCCAGGGGAAAATACCCACAGAAGGTTAGCTTAAGAATCTAATTAAATAAGTGACCCTGGAGGCAGCAAACAGTCTTGGATGGAAGCAGTTTGGAAGACAAACTCTGAGGAGCCTCGAACGTACGTACCACAAGGGACCTTTTCAAGCAGCACCCACGGTCAAGGCCTGTAGTTACCTAGATGGCTAACCTAGCCTGTTGGGCTCAGCTCTTTGCAAACTAACCTTGCTCAAGATGATCAAAACACACTCATCAAAAATGCACTCGAAGAACATATGGAATTTAGCTTCTCTGGGCCAATATTTCTGTTGACTGTGGGACTTTTTAATGCCTTCTGGGAACTTTGCTTTCTAGGATGCCAGGTGTTCCACCCTTTTTGGACCAGAACTCAGTCCTGGGATTCAGCCCTACTGAAATAACTGGGCAACAGATCAAAATGTTTCCCTGATGGCTTCTAGTTATTCTTAGACGAGGATATACGAGGCAAACACAAATGTGGTCAAGATGATTCTTTGCACTTACTCCTTGTTCATTTTTATAACCAAAGTGAACGTTTTCTAGTGTTATGGAGACAATCATCTTCAATTATGACTTGAAATTTAGATGAAATAGGTATGCCTGCCACCCCTCAATGTATCTATGATTCTCAAAAGAAAAGAAGGAGCATAGAGATTAGTCATAACCAAGGCTACATTAAAGGAACAAACAATGGATGCCTGTAGCTATTCATAAAGGTAAAAGTCTAAGCTGATGGAATAGATTTTGACCAAAGTCTGTGTTATTTGAGGGCAATTCCGGTTTCAGGTGTAAAATCCAGTGATAGTAGAACTCTTCATACCATGTATGCACGTGTGTGTGTGTACTTGAACATAATTTGGGTTAAATAGTTGTATGTTTGTGTGCATTCAAAGCACTGTACAACTTTGATGTCTGATACCCTGCAGCATTTTTCAAATGAAATTGACATAGAAAGAGGAAGTCTCATTTTCATTAACACAGTCATGCTGAGCTGTCACCGTACTCTGATGAGGTCAGAGATATGGCACTGGTCCCCCTGCACTGGTTTCTTATGTAGCTAGGAACAAAAAGGCAGCAGCAGAGATGAATCTCACCCTTAATGAAGAACAATAAAGCCAGTGTAAAGATTAGTTTCCTGAGAAACATGTACTGGAAGCAAGTGTGTACATTCGCCTGGTATGTGCTCAGAAATATTTGGGAAGGGAAAACCAGGGAACAGACTGACCAGCAGGACACTGCCACCTTGATCGAACATGACAGCTTCTTCTCGTGAGGAGGGCAACAGGAACACCATTAAAAGCATCTTCTCTAAGAACACTTGGCACTGATTTTTCAGTTGGGTCCCCCGAAAGCTCACAAAACTATAAAGTAAAGGCAGCAGTGGTCAGTGACTCCTTTTTGCTTCAACAACTGCCAAATCAAAATAATCAGGTATTTATACAACTGCTCACATAGACTGGAACAGCATTAAATTACCTTGGTGGATTTTTTCAAGTTATATTAGTCAAGGGGGGGAAGAATGTTTTGTGTATCAAGGGATATTATGGTTTATTGGTGAGTTTCTATTGTTCCTTCTTCCTTGAGTATGATGGAGATACGTGTTTCTGAAGCCCAGAGTTAGCTGGGACGAAAAGAGCAAGAATAGATGGAGGCCATTTTGCTGCCAGAAATCCACCACCACACATCCCGTATTCCTACGGGAATACCATCATTTTGCAAAACCACCATCATTTTGTCAGAATTGACTCGATCTGCAATGGAAGCGCACAGTGATTGTTTTCATGCAGTAATAAGAGTGATTCAGACAACTGTCTTCTACATCATCTCAGGTGTTATCACAGTGAATGACTGACAGCTCAGGAACGGGATAATGACCTCACTGAGGCTTGATTATTATTGATGGTGGCTAGAATACATTTAAGAACTCTCAAAAGGAAAACTGATATGATGACTACAAGCTATGACTTGAGATTATTGAATAAAAACTGTGATCTAAAACGAAGTCTCTATTTAATATGTGAGTCAAATTAGAAGCTCTTAACATCCTTAGAAAGAAAACGAGAAGCTGTGTATAGATGTGAAAAATGAAGGGGGAAAGTTCGGGCAATTATTTCAGTCTGAAGCAGTAAGTGAGAATGTACTTCAAATCTCTTAAAAGGCAGAACCAAAAACATGTTCCATTTTAAGCTTGTGAACAGAGTGTTGTTAAAAGAAAGTTGTTCAAGTGTCCTAGCCATTCAGTTCCCTGATGGAATGAAGAGGAACAAAGGTGTGGGGACTGGGAAGAATAGGGATTTATATGATAATAATAATAACAATAGAAATTAGTAGCTTTTAGAATAAATTTAAAATGAGAATGACAGCTCATTCATTTAGGCTATTCAGCAGAATAAGAATTTAATACTGTACTGTCTGCATTCTCATTTTGAAAGACACTCACTCAGCCACGCATGACGCATGTCCCATGTCCTTGAATTCTGTGCTGTTTATATATTATAAAGAGTCAAATTGTGTGGGTCCAACTCTCAGTGCAAAGATTTAGGAAAGAAATCAATCACTGTGGAATCCCAGGAACCCTTCATGCAGGAAGTTGGATATAAGACTGCTGTTAAGCAAGCATAAGACACAGAGGAAAGAAAGGGGAAGGAAGAGGCTTCCTACGTAGCAGAAACATTGATAGAGGTGGAAAATTGGAAAGAAATACCGAGTGTGCAGGGACAGGAAGAATCAAAGCCTTTACTAACTTGGTTAATAAAGATAACAATAAGAGGAGCTATTATTTATTAAACTGTAAAGAGCCAGTCAGCGGGTTTTCGGCCTGAAGCAACAAATCAAAGGGAGTCTCTATAGTCTTTCAGCACGGAAGGCTCAGGTCTCTTCTCGGCAGCATCCCTCCTTTTTTAGGCCTAATCTCCTAGATGGCTGTCCAGTCCTCAGTGACTGTTCTAAACATACATAAACTTGTAGTCGTACTCTAAGCCGTAGACATCCATGAAGTCCTGAGGGAAATAGCTGAAGGATGCAGGCAAAGAAAGCTGAGTTCACATTCTCCTAGGAGTTGGGGCTTGGGCCCCAAACAAAATTCAGAATCAAAGCAGGTCAGGATAGGTCACATAGAAGCTGCTAGATCTGAGCTCGTTGGACCCAAGTAATTTCAGCCCTATTCCATCTTTTCCTTATCCACCCAAACCCAAACTCTCCTGCTCTCCAAATCTCTATACTTTGAGCTTGAATTATATCAGCATTGAAAACGCCAACTCATAGCATAGCTGGCAGGTCCCAACCCATTACCTTCTATGGTAAAAATGTACTGTGATAATAAATAAAAAAAAGAAAAGAAAAAGAAAAAAACTGTGATATATCCAGAAAGTTGAATATTATTCAGTGCTAAAAAGAAATAACAATCAAGGCATGAAAAGACATGGAGAAAACTTGCAAATGCGTATTTCTTAGTGAAGGAAGCCAATCTCAAAAGGCTAAGTACTATATAATTCCAACTATATGACAAAGGGAAAACACAGTGCTATGGCGACAGAAAGAACATCGGTGGTTGCCACAGGCTGCCTGGAGTGGGAGGGGAGGGATGAACAGGCTAGGCAGAGCACAGAGGATTTGGTAATCAGTGAAAAATCTCTGCATGACATTATAATGGTGGCTGCAGGTACACTTTTGTCCAAACCCATAGAATGTGCTCCACCAAGAGTGAACCCTAAAGTAAACTATGAACTTTGGATAACGATGGGTCACATAATGTAGGTTTATCAATTATAATAAATGTACCACTCTGGTGGGGACGTTGCTAATGGGGAAGGCGGTACATGAGAGAGTCCAAAGGGCATGTAAGCAAACTCTGTAACTTCTTCTCAATTTTGCTGTGAACCTAAAACTGCTCTAAGAAAATAAGGTCTTTAAAAATATACATACGGGCAGTTATCTAATAATATTTGCTCTGTTGTGGTTTAGGAACATGGGAAGGTTTTATTTGTCCTGTTTCCATACAAATGTTTGTGTCATTGCATATCTGATCATTTTCTTGGTATAAATCTGGTGCAGTAAAATTGCCCAATAAGATGTTGCTTTACATTCTGGATGCATATTGAAAAATTGTCCTTCAGGAAACTGAACCATTTATTCTACCATCAGCTGCCTATCTGAGTGTCCATTTTATTACATCCTGACCAACACTACCTACTATCATTCTGTTACATACTTGCCACTTTGATAGGTGAAAAATTGGTCCTTTTGTTTTGATTATTAGGGGAATAAATCTTTTTCTTTCTTGTGAATTATGTATTCCTGTCTGTTGCCTAATTATTTTAAAATTCAATAATGATGTTTGTTATAGTATTTTCAAATAGTTACCATTTTTTTCACTTTTGCGAATTTTGTTGTAAATAAATACAAAATATAAGTCTGATTTACTAAGCACATCCCTGTGCTGTATCTTTAGAATGGGAATTTCCTGGCAGGGAAGTTGTGGAAGTGGTGCTTTCTGAGTTTCTGTCATGGCACACAGACCCCACGTTCTATGAAAATGCCAGGGCACGAGCAGGTTCAATTCTAGTTCTAGGAAGCTGGCTTAATATCTCTGTCCCTTATTCCCACATTTGCATTCGCTGCTTTTCTGTCCTTTGTCCTGTGAACATTTTAGCCACATCTCTATCAAGTGAACTAATTTTATTGAAGCATTCAGCTTCTTTATTACTTTGCAAATATTAGAGTGTATAATTGCATTTGATGGCCTGTTATGATTTTACCACTTCTGTACATTCTTATTAAAGGAGGAAAAGTCGTAGAAAGAAACAGCCATACAGAAATAAAAGCATTGCTAGCATCTTACGGACCTCCTCAGGCAGAACCTGGAACATGAAGACTTGGAAGTGGGCTTCCAGAGCCTGCTGCCTGGTTCTAGTGCAGAGACAGAACTCTGGACCCAAGGAGTATTGCCTGGGTTGCTACATTCACATCTCTGGAGGGCGCCATTCTCAGAGAATACAGTGATAACCCTGGAGTTGTACAATGTGGAAGTCCTTCCTGGAACTAGGGGCCCGGTCCGGTAAATACATTCAGCAGGAAAAAGAGAACCCATGTTGGGACCTGGGCAGCAGGAAGTAATGGAAGAGTCATGCAGATTCCTGCAAGGTAACAGAGCCCAGAGTCGGCACCCATTCAGTGGACTGTTTCCATGGCAGGATTTCTCCCATTAGCAAAGGGATTATCAAGAACACAGATCTACTAAAAAAGAATATCCTGGGAGGGTCTCATGAACTTTAAAGACTAAGAATGATGTTCCAGGACTTGCAGTAGAAGGAAGTTATTGATAGAAATCAAGTGGTTGGACAAATGAAGAGAAAGGGGCACAGGAGCTGGGAACCGGTTAAAGCAGAAGTTGAAACTGAATGCATACCTGACACAACATAATGCAAATAAGAGGCATCTCAGTAGTGAAAGCAACTTTCCCAGAGAGAGTCACAGCTGGAGAATATCTAGGAGAGAACTGTGTCCTTTGTTAGTTTGTGTCACTTCATTGACCCTTGGGGTTCCTACTCCTAAAATGGGATAATGAGGCCTTCCACTTAAATTATTTGTATTTTATGGATATAGACTGAAACGACGACGCAGTAAGTGCTTTAAACCATTTGGAAGAAAGGGCATTACATAAATATCAGTTATAACACTATTAATACCGTCTGGCTGAGGTTCAAAAACCACAGCCAAGTTTTTAAGCCTTACAATATTCATGTAGCTATAATGAAGTTCAAGAGGCTTCAGATTTAATCCGCAAAATGTCAATGAAAAGAATTTCTTATTTGATTTCTAAATTACTCCCAACTGAAGGCAGATAGTACCTATAAGACTTCTGCAACTGGAAACTCATATTTGCTTTAAGAGTGAGACTGTACAATGGATTTTTTCCCCCATTAAATTTTGGCTGAGTTTTAAAGGAAAAAAGACTTCTAAATGAAAAGAAATTCTTTACACAGGAATTCATGCAAGGATGAGGTCTGGTCATATATCACCAGGACCACGGAATATTCTTGGGCTGAAAGAAAATAAGGTTGTCAAGACAAAGACCTCAAGCGTATGGTGATTTATTACTGAGGAAAAGGGCATCATGGCACACAAGTCGCATGTGAAGATGGAGATAATGATACACCAGGTGCTTTTCACCCCATACCACTCCAGTCCAGCCTACCTGCTTTCCCTAGGACTGTTCCACACCTGCCAGACATAAACTGGTGGGAAGCACGTATGGAGAGAGAGCAGCAGATTTGCATTCTGGTCTTAGCTTGTTTATATTGGCTAATGAAACTGCACGCCAGTAACAAATTCTGGCCTTGGCTTCCCCATATATAGCAAGGAGGATAATAGGGACAAATTTCTAAATACCGTATAAAAAATTTCCATGGCATTTGTGTTGTGCAGTTATACACAAGTCAGTCCGTCCGGGTCCAGCTTCCAGATCTTTATATGAAAAGTCATCCTTAGGGTGAGAACTAAGCCACTCAGTTACCCATACCTGCCACTGGCATTCTGGGAACTACCGAGATGACTAAAAAGACCAAATCTGGCCACTGGTTTTCACCTGCTCATTCCCCAGACCTCACACTGGGGCTAGTCATTAGGCTCAAATGTACCTGCACCTCACTTCTCTACCACTATTCACGCCAGTTAGAAATCCTCATTAGCAGTGAAATGGTTGAAGGAGGAAAAGGCAAAGCGAGTAAGAAGAGAAAATCAGCCTGAAGAACAAGGATTTTATAACAATAATGTGTGACTTGACGTTTCCCCATTATATCTTTCTAGGCTTAAAGGAAATAAATATGAGAGACAGAGAGACCAAGAGAGAAGGGGAGGGGAAGTGAGGGGTAAGGAGGGGAAGGGGGGAGGAGAGGAGAGGAGAGGAGAGGAGAGGAGAGAGAGGAGAGGAGAGGAGAGGAGAGGAGAGGAGAGGAGAGGAGAGGAGAGGAGAGGAGAGGAGAGGAGAGGAGAGGAGAGGAGAGGAGAGGAGAGGAGAGGAGAGGAGAGGAGGGAGAGAGAACCAGAGATATTTTGCTCAAGCTGGGCAAAAATAATGATAAAACATGGATACAAGAATCAGTACCTCAGGATTTAGGCTTTTGTCTCTGGGAGTTTTAGGCACTTGCAACCATTTTCCATATGAGGAGAAGCTGAACTCCTTCCTGAGAGCAGCACATCCTCGGTGACAGGAATGGCTCTTATCAGGGAACCTGAGTCTCCCCTACCAGCGAAATCCTACCAAATGATGACAGGTGATGCACCATCTATGTTTACCCACATTACTACCAGGAAATGTAGAAACTCTACCTCTAATGCCTTTCCTGACCATTGTCTCAAATAACATGTATTTAGGTTTAATGAGGCAATGGTTATCAATACGAATCACTTTTTTTTATTTTTCAATTTGGTAATATAGAAAATAGATGCTACCACTTAGAACCATAACAAGGCCAGTAACAAGAAAACACTTGTTACTCATGTTAGGAGAGAATCCCAGAAACCAAGTAAGCAGATATTTGATGCAAACTAGTGTCTGCTAAATGCCATCAACTACTTCTCTGAGAGATTATATTCCAGGCCTATTAGATGGCAGGGGTTGCCAAGATCATTTAACTGAAATAAAAAACTGTCTTTTAGCAAGACAATATGCTCTGGAAATAAATAAGGAATAATAGCTTTCAACTTTTTGTGGTAGACACAATGGCCTCTACAGATGTGTAAATCTCTGGAGCCTGTGAATGTTATGTCACATGGCAAAGGTACTTCGCAGATGTAATTAAAGCTGAGGGTCTTAAAAATAGGGGAGTTTTCTCGATTAGCCAGGTGGACCAATCTAAACCACAGGAGCCCTACAAGCAGCAAACTTTCTCTGGCTGGAGTCAGAGAAATGTGGCAGAGGACAAATTGAAGAGATTTGAAGTGTGAGAGGGCTTGACCCATTCTTGCTGGAGCAGTCATGTGGAACCCATGAAAAAGCATGTGAGAAACTTACAGGGACAACTGCTGGCTGACAGGCAGCCAAGAAACAGGGTGTCAGTACTATAGCTGCAAAGAACAGAATTCAGCCAACAACCGTAAGAGTGAGCCTTAAATAAGTTTAGGAAGGATTCATCCCCCCAGCCTTCTGAAACACTACACAAGACTCCGCTGAGCCATGTTATACTGAGACTTCTGACCTACAGAACTGTGAGATAATAAGCGGGTGTTATTTTAAGCTGGTAGCTCTGTGATCATTTGTTAAGGCAGCAGTAGAAGACTAGTGCGCCTCACACGGACTGATATGCATGGTGTATTAGCCTCCAGCCACCTACAGAAAGGAGATAATAAGAGACTCCCATGAAGAAACCAACTCTCTTTCATATTTCATGAAAATCTAAGTAGTGATCTAAGCATACTTCCCTCTGAATATTTAAGAAATAAAGACAAGCTCATTTCCCTGAAATGATAAATAGGCAATATGCTGTCTCCATTCTAGTCCTATGATTTTTCTTCTTACTTCCGAGCGATCTATCACACACTCTTAAGGCCTATTTTTCAACTAACCTGCTGACTTTCAGGCCACCCTTCAAGGGCAAATGTTGTCCAGGGTATACATTTTTACTGCCAGTTACCACGAGCTCAAAGTCATCTTCAAAAAATAAGTATGTTTGAGGTTAGAAAGCTTTCTTAAAAATGGGACAAAACTGAAATTGACCTATTTGTACTCTGCTTACCTCCCTTCAAACCCTATGAAGAGGTCATTAGACCCTATTCTGCAGCTGAAGAAACTGATTTTGCTCCTGATCCCAGACCTAGTAAGCAACACACTCGAGATAGAAATTCATTCTGTGTATCTCCTAAGCAAGAGGTCTTAGAAGGACTTTTCCAGGTAATCACTAACTAGATCCCTTGCTTAGGACAGGTTTCTACACTTATTAACAAGACTTTAAATTATATAGACATGTACACACATGCAAAATAGTGAGCTAGTCTCTGCTCTCTCGTTTGTATAATAGCTTTTCCCACTGTTTCTCGCTCACTATCTATTTGACCCTAGCTAAAAAAAAAAAAAAAAAAAAAAAAAAGATTAAGCATAAAAGCACAGTATATCTTATTCTGCAGAGGTTCACTCTTTCTCCCCTGGTGAGTTCTCTCTGGGCTGGTACGAACGCTAATAGCCATGGTTGGGATAGGACATTGTTCTACATTGGCACTGGGATAAATATATCCCACCAAGCATCCCAGGACAACTAATGCAATGTGCCCCACAGCTCCATGAAATCCATTCTTGTCAGTGCCTAAATTCTGCCAGGGTGGTGACCCCCAGCAGCTCTCCTTCTGAGAACACTTGACCTGAGAGTGAAGACCTCACGACCCTCATCACGTTTTCTTCCTTTTGTGAATCTGAACATCACACGTAGCAAATTTTAGAGCATGGGTTTCCCTGTCCAGAAAGTTTCTGTATCTCATAATTTTCCATGTCATTATTTTCAGCCTATCTTGCTCTTCTATATGCTTAGGTCCTGTTAATTAGTTGAATCGTGAATATGTGCCATCACCTCAACTAGACTATGTATTTCTGTGGACACAGATATCATTGTATTACTCTTTGGACTCCATAATACATCATCACACACACAGTGTCGGAGATATAAAAGTACAGAATGCACCTCTCATAGGTATATTTACCTTTACCCTCAAATAGTTGATTGATCCTGCCCTTATTACAGAATATATGTATTAAGTCCTATTTCTTCCTATTGAAACATCCAAGTATTTAAAACACAGCAGCATTGTAAAATAAAAGCAATTAGTAGAGTGGAGATAACATAAGGCTGACATGCAGTGTTTAGACATGGGCAAGAGGAGGGAAACAAAGATCAGAAGAGAAAAAAAGATTTTTTTAATTCAAGATAAAAACTGTAGTGGACCAACAATATTGCTATGACATGTAGGAATTGGTTATGCATAAGATAAAGCTTATAATGTAAAAAAAGAAGTGAAAACAAATTTGACAAGCTAATGGGAATGTAGAAAAATATCCCATACACTTCTGTTATTATTTTAACATTGTTTTCCCAGTAAATACTCTTTAAAAGTACATGGATTCCTATGGAGACAGTAAAAAGATCAGTGGTTGCCAGGGGTTGGAGGGCAGAGAGGGACAAATGGGCAGAACACAGAACATGTTGAGGGTAGTGAAAATACCCTGTGTGATACCATAATGGTGGATACATGTCATTATACGTTTGTCCAAACCCACATCATATACAACACCAAGAGTGAGCCTTAATGTAAACTATGGATTTTGGGTGATGGTGATGGGTCAGTGGAGGTTTATCATTTATAACAAATGTACAAGTCAGGTGGGGATTATTGATAATGGCGGGGGATAGCTTTGTATGGGGGCAGGGAGTATATGGGAAATCTGTGTAACTTCCTCTCAATTCTGTTGTGCATATAAAACTGCTCTAAAAAAACAAAATGGACAAAAAACAGTATAGATTCTCTCTGGAAGCCTGTTTACCTATCTCTTGAGTTGTTTTTCAAATTCAATCAAATGATAGTATCTAAGACAACCAACCAATATCCTTTTCACAGGAAGAATGAAAAGCATGCACCATGAATCCTCAATATTTCCCCCTCAACCAACAGATTTGAAGGGAAGCACAGCATCGCTCAGGCTTCCAGTCATGACCACGCAGCCATTCTTTCTGCCATTCAAGGTACTTCTTGGTGCACTTTGTAGTTTATGTAGTTTTGCACTGTTTTCTCCCCTGAAGTTAATAGAAAGCCTGCTTGACATTGGCATGTAGGCCGGTCAAGAATAACTCTTGGAAAATTTGAGAAATAATTTGTATGAAAATCATTTAAAAGTTAAGTGTAATCCTGAGGTGATTCACTTTGGGTGCCTCTCTGTATCTATACATCTTTGATTGCTCCTTCCAAAGCACCCAAACTCTTGCCTTCCTGATGGCCTCTCTCCACAGCACCATATCTCAGTCAAGTACAAGGGAGGTCCCAGAATCCTAACTGCTCTAGGCCCCAGTCCTCCACAAAACATGTGAACTCAGCCCTCATAGCCCTTCCATCCACTATGAAATTTGTAGCAGCATTCAAGCTAGTCATGGGCCTCCATCTAAGACAGCACTGGTCTTATAATAGGTAATAGGAGCTTTAAGTCAGTGAGGGATTTGGGCCAGAGAATCTCTGAGTGATGCTTAATCACATCCCTCATCCATTCATTCAACTCAGAGTATGACACACTCACCTTGTCATGTGCTTGGTGAGCGAGAGGATGCAAAAGTCTATCCAGTGATCACAACCTTTAAGAAAACCATGGTCTCAGAAGGAAGTTTGACAATCGCTGCAGGAAATACAGAGACCTCAAGGAGAATTCAAAGACCAGCACATAACAGATGGTAACAGATGGTCCAAGATGGGGTGAGGTGAAATCAGGAGGGCCCCACTGAAACCATTGGCATGGCTCTTACAGAGAAGCCAAGGCACTGGCTTCACCTGACCTTGTGGGGATGAAAGACAACTGAGGCCCAAGCTAGTGTCCTCCCTGGGGTCATGGGTTCTGTTTTCCTCAGGTAAGGAATCAGATGAAGATTGGGATGGAATTCTCAATCTCTCAAGAAGCAGTAAAAATTGTCCTGAGCTGATATCCTGGAAGCTTGTGAATATACGCTACTGGAAAGATGGAGAATTGAAGAGAATGGAAAGAAATACCAGCTAAACCTTTAGATGAACATAATTTAAAATAAATTCTTAAAATAATTTAAGAATTATGATATATATGTCATGTTTAGATAAAATGGTTTTAAATATATGTATGTATATATAAAGAGATACATAACTTAATTAAGATATTACTATATGAATATTTGTGTAAGAGCATCACAATTTATTTCAATTAATTTTGTTATTTACCCTCTAACATTTTATATAATTTCCCATGCTACAAATGAGGCAACTGAGGCCTCAAAGTGTTAAAAATAATTTTCCAAAGCCACACATATCAAGGACTAAAGCCAGAATTCAAATAAGGGTCTACTAATACCCGTGTACTGATCTGGGCTAGAGAAGAAATTTTGTGTGCGTGTGTGTGTGTGTGTGTGCGTGTGTGTGTGTGTGATATTTTAAAAGAGCTTGAGGACAGTAGGTCACACTTTTATTTTAGTTATAGCAATGCTTTGATTAGCAATCTTATCCATAGAGGAATTGTAAATCTAGAGAGCAATATAAATAAATATGATTGCAGAAAATCCCATTTGGTTTCTGGCATACAGTATACAGAAGGTAGCTTCAAACATTTGGCAACCGTGCACTATAGACAGATGTGGTCAAAGAAAATATGATTTGTTTTTATGAACGACTGCCCCTGACTAAGATGAATAAATACAGTGTGAAGCAGGGAAAGAGCAGGAGCCTATCCTTGCCTAACATGTAAGGTGCCTGGAATACTTACCTGTCGAAATCCAGCCCTCAGAGTTTTACCAGCCTGAGAAACAACCTGACCTAAAGTCTTCCCACTCTAAATTTCCCCATGGAGACGTCTCTTCAAGCACCTGTGTTTAAAAGTTCTTTGCTTGTCTTGCATCAATGGAGAAGTTAAGGAAATTGTGGGGTGAAGTGGGGTCAGAAGAGTTCAACCTGAAACCATCAACAGGACAATTAGTGAGTTATCAGTTGTCCCTGGAAGCCTTGGGAAGAGCCCTGTAGAAACAGCTATTTAGGGCAGGAGCTCAGTCCTCCAATGAGCTTGCATAGCTGCACTGCACTGACTCCACTGCCCTCCTTCCTCTCCTACCTGAAATATATTCAGTCCTCATGACCTTGGCCTACCTTAAAAATGTTATAGGAAATAACCCTAATAAGCCAGTTTTATTTTCCACAACAATGATGTTAAGGAGAATGTTTAGGACATTACTGTTTCTTAATGATGGCTCCAAGAGAAAGGCATCTTGGAACTCAAGACCAGGAAGAGTTTCATTTCTATGAAGTATCATAAGTCACTAGTGTATTTGTGTCATTGGGGCCCTGTAGTTCAAAGCCGTATTTGTTGCCCATTTCTAGCCTCAAAACATAATCTCATGACATGTATTTTGTCTCTAAACACAACATCGGCTTTATCCAATTTTTCCCTATGTTTTTTCTACAAAATTTCCGTGTTTTAGACAGTCTTATTGTGACTGTTACAGCCAAGAAGAGCCTAAGGAGATATGATAACCAAACATAGTGAGGTATCCATTGTATGGCATCTCGGAAAAGAAAAAAAGGGGCATTAGATTAAAATTAACCAAATCTGAATAAAATACATTCTTTAATTATTAATAATGTGTCAATATGGTTCATTAATTGTTAACAAATATACTAACTAATCTAGCATATTAATAATAGAGAAACTGATTGTGGGCTATACAGAATCTCTGTACTATCCTCACAATTTTTCTGTAAATCTAAAACTATTCTTAAAAAGTGTATTTTAAAAAGTCAAGGCACAAATAATCCTAAGAACAAATAATCCTAAAATTTATATGGAACCATAAAAGACCCTGAATAGCCATGGCAATCTTGAGAAATACGAACAAAGTGGGAGGTATCACGATACCTGACATCAAATCATTCAAGGCTATAGTAATCAAAACAGCACGGTACTGGCATAAAAACAGACACATATATCAATGGAACAGAATAGAGTCCAGAAATAAATCTATCCCTATTTGGTCATTTAATTTGTGACAATGAAAGCAAGAATTTACATTGGGGTGAAGACATTCTATTTAATAAATGGTGCTGGGAAACTGGACAGATACATGCAAAAAAATGCAACTGGACCACCTTCTTTGCCATATAGAAGGATAAGTTAAAAATGGATTAAAGACTTAAATGTAAGACCCGAAACCATAAAACTCCCAGAAGAAAATATAGGAAGTAAATTCGCAGACATTACCCTTAGTAATATTTTTACTGATATATTCCATCGGGCAAGGGGGAAAAAAAGAAAAAAATAAACGTGGGACTACATCAAACCAAAAAGTTATTTCACAGAAAAGGAAATCATCAGTAAAACAAAAAAAAAAAAAACATCTTACTGAATGGGAGAAGATATTTGCCAATGATATTTCTGATAAGGAGTTAACATCCAAAATTTATTTAAAAAACTCATACAACTCAACACCAATAAAACAAACAACTGAATTAAAAAATGGGCAGAGGACGTGAAGAGACATTTCTCTAAAGAGGACACATAGATGGCCAGTAGACATGAAACGATGCTCAACCTCACTAATCATTAGAGAAATGCAAATAAAAACCACAATGAGATACCACCTCACTCCTCTCAGAATGGCTACCATCAATAAATCAATAAACAAGTGCTGGTGAGGATGTGGAGAAAAGGGATCCCTCGTGCACTGTTGGTGGGATTGCAGATTGGTATAGCCACTATGGAAATCAGGATGGAGGTTCCTCAAAAAAAATAAAAATAGAACTAACTATGACCCAGAAATTCCACTCCTGGGTATTTATCCAAAGAAATAACGTTTGGCTTTTTAAAAAAATGTTTGGCTTTTATCCATGAGATGCAGGGCCCTTTCATATTTCAAAGGGCCTAGATACAGGGAGGGGTGGAAAATTGTGAAGTCTTTCACAAGCTCTAATTAATAGTACTAACATCTTGATTGAAGGCAAATAATATTCTCCAGGAGTACATATTGATATGTAGGCCAAATTTCCAACGGCAAAGAGAAATTATTACCTAAATAAATTGGATCTTATCTCAGTTTATAGACAATCTTAATCTGGATCAAATGTTAATAGAACCAATGTTATCCAACCTTATATAATAAGTTAATTCAAAATGGAAAGTCCATAAAGTTTGAACCTTAATAGTGAGGCAAATACATTATAAAAATTAGTACCAATCTAAAAATTGTAAATTGCCATTTCCAAGCTACTGGGGCAAGAGTACCCATGCTTAGAGGTGTTGAAATTTTGTTGTATCAGACTAGCTGTCACTATCTGACAAATCCTGAGCTTTGGGTGAACGTTACAGATATTATCCAAATTCTTTCATTATGTCTTGGATAATAACAAAAAATAAATACATACCAGATTTTAAAAGGCATTGTGCCCGTCTATTCCCAGTTGGTACAATAAATAAGGGGAAAATATAAAATGACTATAAAGTCACTGGATTGTGAAAAAGGCTGGTGAAGACAGAGTGAAGCTGCTAAACTCATACAATTAATATACTGTTAGTCTCAGCAAATCTTAATACAACCATATTACAAGACAATGGTAATATATGTTTTTAAGAAACCCAAAAATGGTCGTGTTCTTAGATCAATAATGATATATTTAGGAGTCTCTAGGGAGGAAACAGCCCAAAAATAGTAATAAAAACAACCACGAAAATTCTGTACCATATTCAGTGTTTTCTTATAAGAAGGAAATTGGAAGCAACCTAAATGTACAACAAGGTAAGAAAGGCAGGAAATATAGCATTTTCATTCTGTAGAATATTATGGAACTATTAAAATGGAGTTTGTAAGGGCCATGCAGCAACATCAAAAAAATAAAGTATAATCGTAAGTGAAAACAAGATACAGAATATATGCACCCTATGATTATAACTATGAAAACAAAATGAATAAAAATAACAGAGAATTTCATGCAGTGCTGGTAGGAGTTGTCTTTTGGAACTCCTTATTTTTAAAACCTTAGAACTGTTTATATCTTTTGATTGAGTCATTCAGCTTCTGGAAATATATCTTAAGAAAATTATCTGAAATGCAAAAAACTAAAGGTTTAGGAAGAAGACTGTTACTGTCTCACAGGAGCTGCTTTCTTTCTATAATTCATGAACAACTGAAAACAGTCTAGATGTGTAGGAAGAATGAAATGGTTAAATAAATTATAGCTTATCTGTTAGTGGAATGTTATGCCCTTTTCTAAGAATGAAAGATTCTAATGACAAAGAAAAATTTTAAACTGTATGAAAATAAAAAAAAATAAAAAAACACCACAAATTTGACACGTATTTAGTAGAAATATATAAAATATTTACAGTGATTATCAGTGGTTGCATAAAGGCACTTCCGAAA